>NC_056728.1:1741844332-1741994332 GCF_019279795.1 Protopterus annectens
TGTGTGTGTGTGTGTGTGTGTGTGTGTGTGTGTGTGTGTGTGTGTGTGTGTGTGTGTGTGTGTGTGTGTGTGTGTGTGTGTGTGTGTGTGTGTGTGTGTGTGTGTGTGTGTGTGTGTGTGTGTGTGTGTGTGTGTGTGTGTGTGTGTGTGTGTGTGTGTGTGTGTGTGTGTGTGTGTGTGTGTGTGTGTCCCTGGTGTGTGTGTGTGTCCCTGGTGTGTGTGTGTGTCCCTGGTGTTTCACCGGGGTGTGTCAAAAATATAAAATGCAATTACTTAAGCTCTGCTTCCAATCAGATGTGTCTCAATTGTAATTGTCTGACCATGAACTGTGAGTCCCGATTTGGGAACATTACTAAACCATTGTACAAAACACCTTGTCTTGTGTCGGACCATGAGAACTGTGACTCCCTATTTGGGAACATTACTAAAACACTGTGCTAAATGTATTGTCTTGTATTTTCTAATGTTCTGTAACTTGTGCAATCCATGTAATGTAATATAACTGAGAAATCTGTTATTTCTTCTGTTGGAGATTTTCTCCCTGGCCCTCTGCTGACAATGGACATGAATCCAGTGCGACTATCCCAGTAAACAAGTGTAACATAATTAAACGTTTTTGGCCTCATGCAATTTTGCCATCCTTTGTCTGGACTAAAACACTGTGCTAAATGCATTGTCTTGTATTTTCTAATCCGAACAAAAAGAAAGGAACAAAGCACCAGAACCAAAAGCCAATACAGTACCAAAAAGCTCGAGCAGCCAGAAGCCAGGAATTCACTGTAGACCAATTCACTAAGTAAATCCAATTTATTGTAACAAAGCACAAACACGATAGCAGATAATCCAAACTGTCAGAGGTTAAGCGCTTTCATCTGTATGAGTCAGATTTCATCAGAACCACCATAAAAAACTTAATCACCTTAATTTATACCATAAAATGGCGCCAAAAACTCATTCATTATTCAATTAATACAACATCCAGATATTTGGCAGCTTAATTCTGCATGAAACTTAAAATACAATACAAATTTAATAACAAACAAGTTACCAACCCCTATATGCCCTAATCTACACTGTTATATTAATATGAATTCTGTATATAGATACATTACAGTGTGTATAAATACTGCTACATCAAGGAAAAAATTGATTGATAAGTATAATAATAAATAAATAAATATGATAATTATGTGTGTAAAAAGTGTAAAATTGTATTATATAAAAATATGTGTATAAAATTACATATAAAAATTACCTATAAAAAATGAGAACCTAGCCTACCATATACACAATATCTCTATGATTGTAAAATGAAAATATGCTATACAAAATATAAAATATATCAGTTGGTATGTAAATATTGTAAATATTAAGATGATTCCAAAATGAGAAAGGGTTTTAAACTAATGTGTTCATTCAGGCCAGGATATGTAGTGGCATCCAGTACCATTTGCCACTTGCTCTCCAAAGTACCAAGTCGTGCCTTCCAATTGCCACTTCCTACACTACTATTCACTTGGTCTATAATGGCAAATTTAAACGTGTGATCTTTGCCTTTGGACTTAACATGTTTGCTAAGCGCATTTTTCTCATCCTCTTTTTTTATTTTGTATGTATGTTCATATATCAGTGTTTTTAATTTTCTTTCCGTTTTCCCTATGTAATATGCTGTACATGATGTACATAAGGCTAAATAAACCACACCTAGGCTATTGCAATTTCCTGGTTTAAATTTACATGTGCTTTTCATTATATTGTCCAAAATGGTACTTCTATCCTCACAAATGTATCTGCACTGTCTACAAGTGCCACATCTAGTAGTTCCCTTTCTCATAACTTGAGGCTTTTTGTTCATATATTCACTTCTTTCAACTAATTTCTTTAAATTTTGCCCAGTTTTAAATACTATACTTGGTATACAACCAACCACCCACTTTTCCTACTTCCTCCACATGTGTGAAAATAGTCCAGTGCCTCCGTAAAATATCCTTCACAATATTAGTAAAAGCGTTGTACAAAATAACACATACTTTTCTATTGAAGGGTTGGTTCATCTTCAAACACATGCCTTCTTTCCCAAGCAGAGGTATATATTTTGTTCCCCACTGTGTTTTTACATAGTTTACTACATCCTCAAGCATAGTAGTGGGGTACCCTCTTTCACTAAATAGTTTAAAAATGTAATCTAGCTCTAAAATCATACCTTCACTGGTGGATGACATTCGTGCTGCTCTCACACATTGACCTTTTACTACATTTTTAAACATGTAGGGGGGATGGCAACTCCCATACTGAATGTAGTCATTTGAGAAAGTAGGTTTCCTATATAATTTTGACACAAAACCTTCACCATTATTACTAATGTATGTGTCTAAATATACTATATCATTTTTACCAATAGTATGGGTAAAACTCAAGAATTCCGTAGTGTGATTAATATATTTAATAAATTCCGGAATGATATCCATTTCACCTTTCCATATAATGAATATATCGTCCAGGAATCGTGTATATAACAACATGTTCTTATAATATTCACTGGTAAATATAAATTGATCCTCCCAGTCCAACATAACCAAGTTATTAATATGGGTGCACATGATGCACCCATAGCCACACCTTTGGTTTGTCTGAAAATTTCTCCCTGAAATTCAATATAATTGTGATCCAAAACAAGACCCATCATATCCAATAAGAGATTAATTTTGTCATCTGTTAATCCAGAGTACTTTCTCAAACTATTATAGAAATGTTCTAATCCTATATCTTTGGGTATGCTGGAATAAAGATCCTTTACATCGACTGTGATGAAAACAATATTCTTATTCCATACTTCCTGAGTTAATTTACTTAAAAAATGCCAAGAGTCCTTGATCAGATGAGGTACATTACTGTATACCTGTTTGGTCCAGTTATCTATAGTTACACCCAAATTAAAAGTTTTAGATCTAGATCCAGATATAATGGGTCTAAATGGGGGCCTTTCTATACATTTGTGAATTTTAGGAATACCTACAATATGAGCCATCATTGGGTATTCATTCCTTACAAAATTATACAATTCCTCTGTAATTCTATTATCAAGTAGATATTCTTTTATAGCTAAATCTATCCGTTTGTATCCAATATTAATCTGATTTAAAGAAAATTGTTCGTAATTACCTGAATTAAATAAAAGCTCATAAATATTGCTCTGGTATTCACTATTATCATATAAAATAACACCCCCACCTTTATCTGGTTTCATGATCCTAATTTCTTTGTTAGAGATAACATCATTTAGCATTCTTCTTTCTTCCTTAGTTAAATTATCTACAAACTCATCTGACTTCCTAATCTTGTTATATGTAGCATATACTTCCTTACATACCATATGTTCAAATAACGTAACTTGTGAGATTTGGGGTGGAATGTAAGTACTTTTCTTTACTAGTCTTTTACCAACATCCTGATATTCTTCCTGGTCATTATTGAATAGTATAGCCAAATTTAATCTGCGACAGTATAATTTTATTTCCTTAATGGTGTCAAATAAGTTAAACCTTACTGTCGGAATATATTTCATACTTTTACTAAAAAGTGTAAAAAATTCCTGTTTGATTTCCAAATTAGTGTAATTGTAAACCTTAAATCCATTAAAATTATGGATACTGGGTCTATTGCCTGTCACAACTTCCAAATTGGGAACATATGCCTCAATAATCCCCTCATTATGAATTTCAGTCCTATTTCCAATTCCACTATTAGCGTCATTATTCAATACCTCCTTGGTAGCTTCTTTGGAGCCGGGTAAAATCTGCCTCCTTGAAAATTTGCTTCATCATCTACTCTATGTTGTTTACCTCTCCCCATACTGGGTTCCAAGTGGGGCATATTAATAACTTCCCTATTGCGTTGTGGCCAAATATATACCCTTCCTGATCTATACAGCTCAATATCTCTTTCAAATTTGTGTGTCTTCCTATTGTATACACTTTTAACCCTGTGACTAGCTGTCTGAAACTGTTTAAAATACAACTCTTGCCATTGCTCAAATTCGTAAACTGAAAAACGAACAAACTTAAGAAAACAGAAACGGATCCAAGACTCCTGGCGGACGCTTTTAATTCTTTAAGTGCGCTAATTACAATACACTTTTCGTTGGTGAAACCAACTTCTTCAGAAGATAAAAAAAATCAAACATCTGTTAGTCAGTTACTTGAGCATTTTATACACATAAAATTTAAAAACACAAAATTTAAAAAACACACGTATATTGCCCACTAATTTTATCTAGGTTCGACTTGACATCACTTTCATATTATGAAAGTTAGATTTTTGGTAAAAATAAAAACTAATACACTTTCAACAGACTATATTATGCTAATAGGTGTTCACTTTTTTCACTTTTGCTATAAAAGAATAACCAATATAGGGAATGATCAAAGTTATTGACCAAAGGGATCATTGTAGACAGGATTTCTCATTGAACTGGCACTGATAGTGACATTTAATCGGCCACCCTGGTTTAGGACATGACAAGATACTACTTAACGGTAGCCGTTATTTGTAACAACAGGACAATAACATGCCATTTTATACTAACAACATATATAATGTGACAGCTGTATGATACGGTCCACACTCTTTCACACACTCCCATTCGCCTTCATTCTCACCTCCATTTTTATTCGTTAACGTTACTTCTCCTTATATTCACTAGTTTTAATGTTCTAAGTTTATACCCTCCACAAGACATTTAAAAGTGTCAATGAACGGTATTTATTACAGAAATATATTTGTATTTTAGGAAACATGAGTGAAATTTGTTTAGACAAGGTGATTTTAACGTTTATATTGAGTGTTTACATGAACCGATACTGCACACACCAACTACCAATTGAATTCAGTGGGTGTGTTTACGTTTTTAAATTTTGTGTGTATAAAATGCTCAAGTAACTGACTAACAGATGTTTGATTTTTTTATCTTCTGAAGAAGTTGGTTTCACCAACGAAAAGTGTATTGTAATTAGCGCACTTAAAGAATTAAAAGCGTCCGCCAGGAGTCTTGGATCCGTTTCTCATTGCTCAAATTCAATATCAGATATAATTTCATCATTTAAAACATCCAATTCATTTACCAACATAGCTATTTCTTCATCATTATACTTCATCAACACCTTAATATACATATTTCCAAATGTATCAAATAATGTATTAAATTCTTGTTTAACACTCTGATGGTACTCTATACCTAATGGTAATTTGAAAAAACGAAGTCCTTTTGGTACAATGTGTGCATTCAAACATTTTTCCAAATATACATTGTCAAGCTTAGTGCTTTTCAACTGTATTAATTTTTTACCTAAACTGTAAATCTTTGTTTTTAAATTATTGGACTGTACATGAGATGTATACCTATCGTATACCTGTTTAAAATCACAATCAAAATAAAATTCTACATCATCAGTTAAAAAGTCTTTCATAACATTACCCACATTTCCCCCTGTATCTTTTCCTTGGTTCACAGTGTCAAGCCCACGTGTCTTATCCTGTTTATATATACATTTAGGGCTAGAAATAAAATCTTTAAAAACAGTACCTTTTTTATAATTATTGTCACTCTTACTGGTAACATTAGAGTATGTCCTGATATTGGCGTTCTCTCGCTGTTTTGGTCATGCCCCTAATCTCTGTCTCTCTTCTTTTTGATGGAATAGGCTGAAATCAAAAGTAAATTCAGCCTCCGTTTGAACATTATCTACAGTTTTCTTAATATCGATAGCTGTGACCTGCGTTGGTGTTTTTAAACATGCTACTTGTCCGTTCGGAATATCCCCCTGTGTATTTAATTCAATGCATTCAGCCACATACAGCAGTGTAACCGCCGTCTTGTCATGAACATGAGAAGTTCCTCGGCTCCAAATAAGCTACCAAGGAGGTATTGAATAATGATGCTAATAGTGGAATTGGAAATAGGACTGAAATTCATAATGAGGGGATTATTGAGGCATATGTTCCCAATTTGGAAGTTGTGACAGGCAATAGACCCAGTATCCATAATTTTAATGGATTTAAGGTTTACAATTACACTAATTTGGAAATCAAACAGGAATTTTTTACACTTTTTAGTAAAAGTATGAAATATATTCCGACAGTAAGGTTTAACTTATTTGACACCATTAAGGAAATAAAATTATACTGTTGCAGATTAAATTTGGCTATACTATTCAATAATGACCAGGAAGAATATCAGGAGGTTGGTAAAAGACTAGTAAAGAAAAGTACTTACATTCCACCCCAAAACTCACAAGTTACGTTATTTGAACATATGGTATGTAAGGAAGTATATGCTACATATAACAAGATTAGGAAGTCAGATGAGTTTGTAGATAATTTAACTAAGGAAGAAAGAAGAATGCTAAATGATGTTATCTCTAACAAAGAAATTAGGATCATGAAACCAGATAAAGGTGGGGGTGTTATTTTATATGATAATAGTGAATACCAGAGCAATATTTATGAGCTTTTATTTAATTCAGGTAATTACGAACAAGTTTCTTTAAATCAGATTAATATTGGATACAAACGGATAGATTTAGCTATAGAAGAATATCTACTTGATAATAGAATTACAGAGGAATTGTATAATTTTGTAAGGAATGAATACCCAATGATGGCTCATATTGTAGGTATTCCTAAAATTCACAAATGTATAGAAAGGCCCCCATTTAGACCCATTATATCTGGATCTAGATCTAAAACTTTTAATCTGGGTGTAACTATAGATAACTGGACCAAACAGGTATACAATAATGTACCTCATCTGATCAAGGACTCTTGGCATTTTTTAAGTAAATTAACTCAGGAAGTATGGAATAAGAATATTGTTTTCATCACAGTCGATGTAAAGGAACTTTATTCCAGCATACCCAAAGATATAGGATTAGAACATTTCTATAATAGTTTGAGAAAGTACTCTGGATTAACAGATGACAAAATTAATCTCTTATTGGATATGATGGGTCTTGTTTTGGATCACAATTATATTGAATTTCAGGGAGAAATTTTCAGACAAACCAAAGGTGTGGCTATGGGTGCATCATGTGCACCCATATTCGCCAACTTGGTTATGTTGGACTGGGAGGACCAATTTATATTTACCAGTGAATATTATAAGAACATGTTGTTATATACACGATTCCTGGACGATATATTCATTATATGGAAAGGTGAAATGGATATCATTCCGGAATTTATTAAATATATTAATCACACTACGGAATTCTTGAGTTTTACCCATACTATTGGTAAAAATGATATAGTATATTTAGACACATACATTAGTAATAATGGTGAAGGTTTTGTGTCAAAATTATATAGGAAACCTACTTTCTCAAATGACTACATTCAGTATGGGAGTTGCCATCCCCCCTACATGTTTAAAAATGTAGTAAAAGGTCAATGTGTTAGAGCAGCACGAATGTCATCCACCAGTGAAGGTATGATTTTAGAGCTAGATTACATTTTTAAACTATTTAGTGAAAGAGGGTACCCCACTACTATGCTTGAGGATGTAGTAAACTATGTAAAAACACAGTGAGGAACAAAATATATACCTCTGCTTGGGAAAGAAGGCATGTGTTTGAAGATGAACCAACCCTTCAATAGAAAAGTATGTGTTATTTTGTACAACGCTTTTACTAATATTGTGAAGGATATTTTACGGAGGCACTGGACTATTTTCACACATGTGGAGGAAGTAGGAAAAGTGGTTGGTTGTACACCAAGTATAGTATTTAAAACTGGGCAAAATTTAAAGAAATTAGTTGAAAGAAGTGAATATATGAACAAAAAGCCTCAAGTTATGAGAAAGGGAACTACTAGATGTGGCACTTGTAGACAGTGCAGATACATTTGTGAGGATAGAAGTACCATTTTGGACAATATAATGAAAAGCACATGTAAATTTAAACCAGGAAATTGCAATAGCCTAGGTGTGGTTTATTTAGCCTTATGTACATCATGTACAGCATATTACATAGGGAAAACGGAAAGAAAATTAAAAACACTGATATATGAACATACATACAAAATAAAAAAAGAGGATGAGAAAAATGCGCTTAGCAAACATGTTAAGTCCAAAGGCAAAGATCACACGTTTAAATTTGCCATTATAGACCAAGTGAATAGTAGTGTAGGAAGTGGCAATTGGAAGGCACGACTTGGTACTTTGGAGAGCAAGTGGCAAATGGTACTGGATGCCACTACATATCCTGGCCTGAATGAACACATTAGTTTAAAACCCTTTCTCATTTTGGAATCATCTTAATATTTACAATATTTACATACCAACTGATATATTTTATATTTTGTATAGCATATTTTCATTTTACAATCATAGAGATATTGTGTATATGGTAGGCTAGGTTCTCATTTTTATAGGTAATTTTTATATGTAATTTTATACACATATTTTTATATAATACAATTTTACACTTTTTACACACATAATTATCATATTTATTTATTTATTATTATACTTATCAATCAATTTTTTCCTTGATGTAGCAGTATTTATACACACTGTAATGTATCTATATACAGAATTCATATTAATATAACAGTGTAGATTAGGGCATATAGGGGTTGGTAACTTGTTTGTTATTAAATTTGTATTGTATTTTAAGTTTCATGCAGACTTAAGCTGCCAAATATCTGGATGTTGTATTAATTGAATAATGAATGAGTTTTTGGCGCCATTTTATGGTATAAATTAAGGTGATTAAGTTTTTTATGGTGGTTCTGATGAAATCTGACTCATACAGATGAAAGCGCTTAACCTCTGACAGTTTGGATTATCTGCTATCGTGTTTGTGCTTTGTTACAATAAATTGGATTTACTTAGTGAATTGGTCTACAGTGAATTCCTGGCTTCTGGCTGCTCGAGCTTTTTGGTACTGTATCGGCTTTTGGTTCTTGTATTTTCTAATGTTCTGTAACTTGTGCAATCCATGTAATGTAATATAACTGAGAAATCTATGTTATTTCTTCTGTTGGAGATTTTCTCCCTGGCCCTCTGCTGACAAAGGACATGAATCCAGTGTGACTATCCCAGTAAACAAGTGTAACATAATTAAACGTTTTTGGCCTCATGCAATTTTGCCATCCTTTGTCTGGATGCTTGGTAGCTGTCATATCTATGGAGTCATTTACTGTCAAGTTGATTCAAAACTGATTATGTATTACGGATGCATTGTGATATTTCAGTGTGTGTCCCTGGTGTGTGTGTGTGTGTGTGTCCCTGGTGTGTGTGTGTGTGTGTGTGTCCCTGGTGTGTGTGTCCCTGGTGTGTGTGTGTGTGTGTGTCCCTGGTGTGTGTGTGTGTGTGTGTGTGTGTGTGTGTGTGTGTGTGTGTGTGTGTGTGTGTGTGTGTGTGTGTGTGTGAGTGTGTGTCCCTGTGTGTGTGTGTGTGTGTGTGTGTGTGTGTGTGTGTGTGTGTGTGTGTGTGTGTGTGTGTGTGTGTGTGTGTGTGTGTCCCTGGTGTGTGTGTGTGTGTGTGTGTGTGTGTGTGTGTGTGTGTGTGTGTGTGTGTGTGTGTGTGTGTGTGTGTGTCTGTGTGTGAGTGTGTGTCCCTGTGTGTGTGTGTGTGTGTGTGTGTGTGTGTGTGTGTGTGTGTGTGTGTGTGTGTGTGTGTGTGTGTCCCTGGTGTGTATGTGTGTGTGTTGGGATAGCATGCATAGCGGCAGGAGTATTATGATAGTGGTGAGATGAGTGGATCTTGCTGCAGCTGCAAGTAATGTTGTGGTGTGAGTGGACCTCTGAGGCTGGCTAGCGTGAAGTGGTGCAGTATAGTGGCGCTTGTTTGGCAGCTGCAGTTGTATGGACTGGTCTTTGACGACAGAAGTGAGATATACATAATGCATAAATGAGATATACATAATGCATAAATGGCAAGAGGAGGCATATTTGGGGTAGCATGCATAGCTGCAGGAGTGTTATGAAAGTGGTGAGATGAGTGGATCTGGCTGCAGCTGTAAGTAATGTTGTGGTGTGAGTGGACCTCTGTGAGGCTGGCTACCGTGAAGTGGTACAGAGGCTTGTCATGATAGTGCAATATGCAGTAGTTGCTGAATATGCACATTGTAACCAAAAGCCAGCTTGTGAATACATCATGTAAGTACTGCCTTTTGACTGTTAGGTTAGGTGTATGCATTCATCTTCTCCTGTATTGACAGGTATTGGACAATAACAGGCAAGTTGGGATGTCACGTGGCGCTATGTGATGTGGATAATGCTAGCTCAAGAATGGATGAACATGAGAAATGAGTGGTGGCGGCTGTATTTTACAGGGTGTGAAGAGATTGGATTGCCATCCCGAAAATACGAAGGTAAGAAACTTTAAGTCAATAAACAGTTTGATACTGCTGATATAGGAATTGAACATTGCAATGGATAATTCAGATCTGCCTTATGCAAGATATGCAAGGCAGCAGTTAAGGGACTAGAGTACAAGGTCAGACCATTGAGATGGCACCATTTTGAGCTTTTACCCAGGGATGCCACTGGAAACTAACAGGTAAACAACCAGATAACAAAATTATTTACTGCAACTTGCTAAGAGAGCAAACCTACAGGTAGCCAGTTAAGTGAATGAAACAAAAAAGCCAGAGAATCATGGAAATTATTTTATACAGGGAAAAAATCGTAATTACATCTGATAACAGGTCATGTCACATTTCAATATGTTAACTTTTTTTCAGTAGTAGTGTAGTAACACCGATGTTTGGAAACACAGAAATTTGGTATGTATACTTGTACATTCTGCACGGCAAATGATGCTTAGGTGGTGTATCGCTTGAATACTTCTCTTGTATTTGCACCAGATACCGCTAGTGTGCAGTGCGTGAATAAAATGATTAAAACATTACCCTCGTATCAGAGTTTTGTATTCAGCATTTGTTTCCTACACTGTATTGTAGCTAAGCCAGGATTGAAGATGCATCCTATTGATTCTGCTCCACTGCTCATAAAATAAACACATAAACTAAGCTAAACTAAACTATAACAAAATATTTAGTGATATGTAAACAGTCCACCCTGGAAGAATTGAAACTTTTTTATGACTCAGAAATGGGTTATCACCTAAATTATTGCAAATTATAGGAATAATGGCAATAATCTGGACTAACCTATTGTAATTTGCAGGATGTAGGCATTTTACTCCAATTCATCTCAGAAGTATTCTGCAACATGTTTTGACATTTATTTACTTGTTGGGTCTTACCTGGAGCTGTTAGAAGTTGTGGATTTATTAATTTATCATAGCTTTGAGAATAAGACATTTCTACCTATAAAGTTAAACATGGGGAGCATTTACTGCATTCAGCAGAGGAAGTGCCTTTAGGCTGTCATGTTTCTTTCTGGGTATCCCACACAGTTTCATTCTGGCCTAAAAAAAATCTCTGCTTTTTTACCCTCTTAACTACAGAATTACAATGCCAAACATTCTCAGCACCAGAACTGAATCGTAATACTGTTGAAACAACTTATAGTTGGCTCTAGTTAAAAAAGAAAATAAGTAAATATATACTCAGCTTTTTTGGGGATCTTAAGTGAACCTGTTAGTGAGAAAAAATAATTGTACTTAATTTTAATTCTAGAATGCCACAAACTGACCCAGTGGTAAAGAAGAAAGTATTGCACTCATTTTGATAGTTGGTAGACATCTTGTTTCTGGATGTGATGCACCACAACACGAGATGAACATTAAGCACTTCGCATGATATTATGACATCACCAGGAGGAAGCTTGATATGAACCCTATCAGAATGGGGTACTCTTTATTGCACCATCAGTGTAAGAAAAGACCAGGTCATCTTTTAATAAAATAAGTAGAAATAATTTCACTGAAAATGTTTCTAACAACGTTAATTTAACATTTCTGTCACATGATCATAGTTAAATGAGATGAGTAACCTGTTAGAACTGGTTTAATCTTGCTGGGCAGTCTGGGTGTGAAAAGACATGAAATATTCACTTCTTAAGTAATGTAAATTGTAATTTATTAATTTATTTGTGATAAGGGTTTTCACCACTTAATCTTACTCAAACAGCTGAATCTTTAACCCGTTATTTTAGGTGGAGCTTGTGTGTGTGTGTGTGTGTGTGTGTGTGTGTGTGTGTGTGTGTGTGTGTGTGTGTGTGTGTGTGTGTGTGTGTGAGTAATACAGAGAGGGAGGGAAAGAAAATACTCTCCCCCGTATTCACTAATCTTCTGTGCAGGACTAGCATAGTCCTGCACTGAAGCGCCAGTTTAGGAGCATGACGGCAGCGCGCCATGCATATTAATAAAGGCTCGCTGTCCGACCTCCCAGGCTTACACTGAGCGTGTATGAGTGCAGGGGGTGTGTCAGAGAGCAGAGCTCTCAGGATAACATGCCCCTGCAATGCTGAACAGCAGAAAGTGGAAATGAATGACTGAGACCACTCATAGGTGTCCGCATATCCCCACCAACAGTCCCCCATGTGTAGAACAGCAACAGTGCATATTAATAAACTGAAGAAACCCCTTTATTTATAAAACTCCAAGTACAGTTAACCATAGGTGCGAGGGTGTGCCCATTGCTTAGCTATGGTTAAAATAGTTTAAAAGGCTGAAGAAGATAACAAGGAAGATATATGCAAATGAAGCAGCACAGCAATAGTGTAGTGGGCAGAGCATACACCTAATGAGCAGGCATTCCCAGTTTGAATCCCACTGCAGCACATACCATTTTCCATGTGAAATCTGTATATGAAAATTTTATTGCTGTATAACCTACTAAATAACATTTAAATGTGAACTGGAGTACTGCATTAAATGCACATGTGAGGTATCAGTGTCATAATGAATAAAGCACTAGGATGCATGTTTAAGCAGCAATAAGCAGTAGTAAGCATATGTAAGCAATAGTAAGCGACTGTAAGCCCATTTGCGTGGGGGTAAGCAATGCGCACATAGGGTAAGCAATTCTGAAACTAACTCTCTGTAAGCATATCTAACCGGAGGTTAGCATTGCTTACCTTCATGCAAACCAGTGCAAACATGCTTACAATTGTCTAAAAGTGCTTTAATCACTCTGTATGCATCAGCTGCTGTTCTGGCCAGAAATAAAAGTAACCAGCCTTTGCAGGATGTGAACCCAGTACCTTCTACACTACAGTCACAGCAGTTAACCACTAAGCCATCACAGCATTATGTAAGAATGAGGTTCCAACAAACAAATCCTCAGCATAGGAAAATCAAGCTGAACATGTGAAAGGAATTTATATACAGTGTGATGTTGTATAACCTGCTACATAACCTAAATATGTGAACTGGAGTACTGCAGTAAGTCCAGATGTGAGGTGTTATTGTAATAAAGTGTTGAAGTTCCCAGGACCCCATAGAGTGTACATACACATGAATCAAAGATACAAGACACATATATAACATGTAATGAAAAAGAAATCAATGCTCAAAGGCAAATATCATGCAAATCAAATATTAAGCACCTCCAAGCTTTGCACAGCACTGCTTCCCAGACTACTGGCAGGATACTACCAGTGGAAGAAATAGTGTCAACCTGCTAAGTCTAATCTTGAAAAAACGCATGTTTGACCCTGGCAGGTCGACCCCAAAAATTGGCTAAAAAGAGTCTTCAGAGTAGCATACCATGCCTCAAAGGTAAGCAAAGAAGGGTACGTATGTTCATGAAATAAATGTTTGGGAAGCCTGAAGATCCATGGGTTGAGACAACTTACGTGATGAGTCCCAAGAAGTGGAGAGTTAACAATGTGTAGTGGTGTGGTTAGATTTGGCTGGAACCTGTAGGAAGGATGATTGCTGTGGAGGAGAAACAGGAGGGGAATGATGGATATGACAGTATGGACCTTGGCATGCCAGGGTTGGATGGACCCATTCTAATGGGACCACCTCATGGATGTAAGCGAGAAAGGAGGGTGGGAAACAGGAAAGGAACTGAGACATACCATTTCCCATGGCAAAGCACATTATGAGTAATATGTATATTGCATAACCCATGGAATAACATATATATATATATATATATATATATATATATATATATATATATATATATATATATATATATATATATATATATATATATATATATATATATATATATATATATATATATATAAACTTTAGTACTGCAGTAAATGCACATGTGAGGTGTCACTATCATAATGCATAAAGCAGTAGTTAGGTTAAGCAACAATAAGCAGTAGTAAGTATATGTCAACACTAGTAAGCGAGGTTATGGCCATATGCGTGGGGTTGAACAATGCGCATACAGGTTAAGCAAATCTGACACAAACTATCTTTAAGCATATGTAACCAGAAGTTTGTGTTTGCGCAACGGTAAGCACTGCGTTCACAAAGTAAGCAATTCTGAGGCTAACCTGGTGTAACTGGATGTTACCTGTAGCTGGCAATGCTTACCGTTGCGCAAACACACTTACAAATACTTAAAAGTGCCTTAATCACTCTGTATCTCAGTGCCCTTGTTCTACCCAGCAAGAAAATTAACAGACACTGCAAGGCTCAAACCCAGGACCCTGCATACCACAATCATAGTGAATTATCACCACACAATGTCAGATATACATAAGTTCCAATTATTCTCAGACATATCATGCAGCAGAGTCAATCTGCATAAGGGGAATTGTACTAATACCATAACACTCAACCTCTTATTGCAAACATTTTGGATACAGTGTGACAAAATTGGGGTACAAATTGGGATAAATGTGAAATATTGTTCTTATACATGTAAAATGTTGATAGGTAAACAGTGATTTGTTGCAATACACATAATCTGAACAACATGAAGTCTGAAACTCTAATGTATCGTCATTCCTGACTGACCTCATTCCTGACATCATCCACGTCAATTGGCTAGATGAATGTGGGACAGGTCAAAATTGTGAGCCAAACATGCATGGACATATGGATAGTTATAGATCTGTAAATGTAGAGAGATACACAGCTACATATAAATGTATGACTCACATATAAATCATATCACATCAATGGTATATAAGTAGATAGATAAATATGTTCACATATATCTATCTATATATATATATATATATATATATATATATATATATATATATATATATATGTAGGTAGATAGATATGTGTATTGCATCTCCAAGTAGGAAAAACAACCGGAACCCCCACCACAAAATAACTGAACATATGCACTGTTAAAGGGGGTGGGGGGCTCAAATGAGAGATACCTGGTGATTACTGCTATGTCCCCCCCACCACAGCTGTAACATATATGCTGTGCAATGCAATATCCAGCACATGCAGTTCTTGACCCCAGGACCCTCCACAACAACAGCTACAATGGTTTAACAGTAAGCCACCTCAACTGTACAAAGTCAGGGCAATATCTGTAACATATCATGCAGACAAGTCATTCGACTGTAGAGAATGTCAATGTGGAAGGACTACACATTACAATGCTGCAGATATGCACACACATGTATACATATACATGTATATTCATGTAGACATATATGTATATATACACATATACACAGACAAAACATATTAGTAGCCATACATATGTAGAAGTACTGTAGATGTACTGGGAGCAGAGTATATCCCAGAAACATAACCCCTGTAAGTGGCACCTGTGAAAAGTGTAGTGTGGCAACCATTCCCACAAATGAGAACACGAAATAGTCAACATATACCCCCTCACAATTCAAAGCTCAGGACACCACACACAGGTTTGCATACTCAGAAAACCTTTAATCTGTGTACAATACAATAATGTATGTCATTTGTGACAGCACATAGATTTCCAAATACATATTCAGTGATGGATGCAAGGCCCACACAATACAGTAGATGCAAGCACTGTGGATATATAACATACTATGCTGTCCAGGCTGAGGCCTGCAATTAGTACAACATTAAAAAAACATTAGCATTCAAGATGAGAAGCAATCAACCATTACAGATGTAGGTCAGCAGTCTCCATTTACAGCCTGTAGTCAATCCCTAGGGGGAAATGTAGTAGTTGTGGCAATGTCACTGTATCAAGTACATAACATTGCTTAATCTAACATCTCACTATCCCACTGACTGACTGAACTTTGTGTAACACTGTAAGCTGTAGCCCACCACTGTTCCCATGGAGGAATGTATGACAGTGTACAGCCATACACCTCAATGTGACTTAACACTTATATCCCTGAAAAGGTGTCACAGCCTAGGTTAATGGCATTGAACCCCCCTCCCAATAAAAGGCTGTACAAGGACAAGGAACACTGTTTACCACACACTGAACTCTGGAATGTACAAGGGCACATATGTGTTGTCCAGCTGTTACTCCCATATATATGGACCATGCCCAACAGTTGTTGTGGGAGTCCATCACATGACTGGGATGATAGCAGTAATTCTAGCAGTAAATAATGATAGGCTATTACCTAACAACCCCCAACTGTATCACATCAGGACAAAGACTGGCATATATGTGGAGGACAGGGGCAGGAACACAGGGCCATATTTACATTATTCCTGATACACTGCCTGGAAATTGCTGGTGTCACAGGATCTGTTCCAATATACCCTTATGCAGGACTACGACATTGAAATACAAATGGATATAGTCATGTACTGATAGCACTCAACAGACAGAATGCCACTGATATATCTGGGACAAGACCTGTGTGGTGCACAGACAAGACCTAACAGGCAATCCTCTGGCTATCATATGGACAGGCCCACAGTAGAGAGCTATGCAGACAGACTACATTCCATGCTAAACTACCATGTACACAGAAGCCCTGTAAGACCAGCAAGATACAATGCACATAACAACACTACTCACACTGTCTGTAGGTCTGGAACCTTACCCAAATATGTATTTGGCCTGTCTGCAGGTTCTGCTGTAAGAGGTATTGCTACCTGCTGTCTGTAACACTGCTGTCCACACATTGGAAGGATGTCTTCCATACTGGAAAGGTGAAGGGAAAATGCCCACATAAGTCAGCAATTTATAGTACTGGGTTGCCATGACAGTGGTTATCTGAAGTACTACACAGCAGGCTGCATGCAATTAGCAACTGGTGGACACTGAGTGGTGCAGAGCCCATCACCTGATCATGTGCAATACCTACAAAAGCATGCTGTAATCTATTCAAACCAGCTCAATCACTCTACTGGAGAGACAAAGAGAGAGAGAGAGAGAGAGAGAGAGAGAACAATTAAAAAAAAACAAACCATAACAAATTAAAAACAAATAACAAAGCTCAGGGATTTGTTTCAGTGAAAAAAAAGGTATGTGAAATATATATGTCTTTACTTGCATGTAGTATTTGGTATAGAATAATAGGATTTATAATGTGAAATGATTTATATGTGCCATCAGTAGTTGTTCCTGTAATGATGTTCTGCTCAACAACTGCTCTGGACAATACTGTCTGTCCCTGTGGCCAGTGGGACATACAAGTCAACTATGCAGATCAGCAGTGAATGACAAAGATGTGACCCATGATATCTGTGTTCTGTACATTACTGTGGCCAACAGCTGGTGGTGGCACTAATACTGTCATGACAGACACATGGGTGTCAGAGCACAACACCTGCAGGACAGTCATGTTAGTGTGTAGCATAGCATGCACAACTGCCATAGCTGTATAATAGGCTTATCTACATTCTGTCACCATATATACCCCCTAATGTTAGTCTGTGTTCACATGTGACACCTGTCTGTGTTGTGGCAAGGCAGAACAGTTCAGCTGTAAATAAAGGAGAGTTACAAGAGTGTAAACCACATGTTTGTATGCACCCCACATATCGATAAATATATGTGTGATATATATTCACAGCTGTGTATGCCTACAGAACCTCAGTTTTATATATATATATATATATATATATATATATATATATATATATATATATATAGTTATATAAAACAATACAAAAAATGATATTTATATATATATATATATGTATATATATATATATATAAATATATATATAAATAAATATAAATATATATATATATATATATATATATATATATATATATATATATATATACACACACACACACACATATATATATGTGTGTGTGTGTGTGTGTGTATGACTACATATATATATATATATATATATATATATATATATATATATATATATATATATATATATATATATATATATATATATATACAAACACATACATACACACATATACATAATACTGAGACATATAAGTATATATATGTATATATATATATATATATATATATATATATATATATATATATGTCAATACATGTCCCCTGCCATGACATGTGTGAGAGAACATCACATATCAATACACAACATATCTACACAGCAGTACATGACTGCAAAATGGACTGTGGAGTGTGGCGTGTAACCCATGTTGGGAACACATAGCAATTGTTTGAGAAGGTGGGATATCTATGTTGGTGAAGGGTGGTAGCCACATACTGGTATGTAGGTTTGGTTGGATGACAAATAAGACAGCGTACAGTGCTGGTATATGACACATGTGGTGGGTAAACACTGTGGATGAGTAGTTTCATTTGAAATGGATGTGGAGGCCATTGAGCCCCCATATGGGAACAAAGGGACCAATGTGACCACCCATGGACAGTCACAACAGCATCTATATGGTCATAAAGGTGTCTGGGCTGTGGGCTGAGCAGGAGGAGCAAGCATGTCTAACCTGTGTATGTGTACTGCATGCCTCCAGGTGATGTAGCACATACCCCATATCTCTGTGGAGCTCCCTATGCACCAGATCCTGGACCTAACTGTGGGTGACAGAAATATGTCTGTGTGTGCATGTTGGGGGGGACACCATACCCTGAGGTGGTTCCACATGTAGGTAGTGCAGGACCATTAGGTAATGAAGTTCCATGTTGGGTTGCGGATGTGATATGGCCTGGTAACATGTCCACATTAGGTGGTAGAGGTGTTCCTGCTGGCAAATATCCCCTGTACATACTATTGTGTTACTGTCATGGAACATATGTGGGCTGTAATAGTCCACAGAGTCTGAGAACATGTCCAACAGCATGCATAGATATCCCCAATAACACAGAATGGCAGATGTGTAACAATCACATAGCAAGCATACTACATGCATATGTGGAAACATAGTGGCAGTGACAATGGCATGCAGTTGAAATACTCCATAACAGGCCAGCAATTCTAGTGTCTCCACAAGGGGCATGTCTACAGACACATAGCAGAATGTTTGGTACAATACAATGTATATCCCAATGGTAGATAAACTGGAGCCATACCACTTGCGTTGTGTGAACATTTTGTTGGAGCTGATATGGTGGTGGGAGACCGATATGTGTATTGTATTATGGTAACCATGCCATATGAGTTGCTCAGATATATTTCCATCTTTATGTCTTTCAGGGACAATGGCACATCCAAGGAATTCAGCCTACAGTGCCACTGAGGATGACATCATAATCAACAGCCTCTTCCAGCACTATCAGCTGCTCTTCTCCAGGACAAGCCATGATCAGCATGAGCACACTGCCATGTGGAATGATGTAGTCTGCAGGGTAAATGATGTCAGCATGCACATCGTACTTATGAGCAGGTCTGCTATCATTGTAGTGACCTGCTTTGCCATGTATGTCACCATGCAGCTGCCGTGCTGGGTGACCACCTCACAATGGGGGGGCCATAACATCCATCCCCCCTCACCAGAGTTAAGGAGCTGCTCATGAGCCTGGTGGCACCTGCCCACCCACAAGGGCTATAGACCTATACAATCATGGAGGTGGGTGCTACCCACACACCAGACATGGAGCATGCAGGTAAGATCCCAGGGCATATCAGTAGACCACTATTGCGTATGCATCTGTACAGGTAGATCATGCATATGTGAGGCGTAGAGTTTGTTGCTGTGTAGTACTGATAATCAGTTGTGCATAATCTGTAGTACTGTGGACTTCAACTGTAGTTTTACTGTAATATTGCACCCACCCTATAGCAATGCCCACAGCTGTAGCCACTGACATTAACTCTATCTCGTACCAGTATAGGTCCCTCTGGCATACCAGCAGGGCAGCAGCCTGATGACAATGAGTATGGTTTAAGGTCATGCTTGGCAATACACTGTGCATGTCATAGCTAAGGTGTAGGCCATGTACACATCTAACACACCTACCCATAATGCACGCCATACATGTTCACTGACAGAGCACACACCTCACTAATGGTATTACCAGCTTCAAACACTTGCAATACACAGACTATCTCAGACAACTGTGTCTACACTCCAGTGCACATTGCCCAGGCACAGGTGACATCTGCCTAACATACACAACTATGTCATACATAGAAGTGTAGCAGTTGAACATGCTACACATAAGGAAATCCCAATCCCTCTGCAAACACATGCTCCAGGGTCCTAAACCTCATCAATACATTAAACAGAACATATTGGAGGGATAGGGTCCTGTCCTGGGGAATTTCCGCACTCTGGAACAGACTACCCATTCATGTCAGGCAATGCTACTCATTGGCCCTCTTTACAAAAACACTTGACAACTGGATGGGAAATGGGGAATTCACCCTGGGTAGTATGTCTGTGCCACAGCCTGACAGGGGCATAGGGGAATAACATTATTGCGTGGTGCATGCCTGGGAATCCCTGTGGCTAGGCTTATGTAGGCCCCAGGACCAATAGACTAGTACTCACCTATGAACCTATGTGTACCACAGGCAACATCAGCCAGGGTGCACTACAGATATGTCCTGCATAATGGCGGGACATTGCCAAAGCCATGTGTTGCAATGTGTTGTGATGTACCAGCACCATGTTGGGGAAGTACAGAACATTGCAGTTATGATACATGTGCTGCACAATCCACACCTCACCCAACCCAGGGATGACATCCCCATCTGTACCTTGCTGGTGCCGCCATACACCTGCATGTTTACCATGCATTGGCAGGGAATATGCCAGTACACATGGTGTTTCTAGTTTGGGATACTGCAATATGACACATATTTGTAGGCCACAGATGTCGAGCATTTGCAATGTAGCAGGAGATGGTGAGGGTGTGTCATCCTGAAACACAACAGTGCACCGGAGGGAAGAGACAAACCTACTAAGAATGGCTGTATCTGCACACAGTCAAGGTCATGAAGTGTGGCATCCATAACCCTGACTCCACGGCACTAGTGATGGTACTGTGTGACCTCCAAGGGCTGTGCATGCATTTAGCATGCAAACATGCAGGTTTGGGGAACATTTTCAGGGCTGACTGACCAACTACTGGCTCATGATGATGGTCCATCCTACTATACCCCTGCCAGGTATTGTGACCACAGTAATACACATAGCAGTTGCTGCTACACACCATCATGATATGTGTGTGCACACGTATGCACCCACAAATGGTATGAATCCCAATCAGCATCTGCACAACTGACACATATGGCTCATAATGCAATTGACTGCTTAGGTCATATGTCACATATTAGGTATGTGTAGTGTTGACATATGCAGTAGTGTTGCATCATGGCATGTCAGGGAAGAGGATGCCATGTCAGTAATGGTCTGTACACTCACCATAGGCACAGTAAAGTGTGTCTGTTGTCAGTCTAATGATATTCTATCACTCATACATGCACCACTGATGATGACATCTGTGAATACACATCAGGCATCCACAAACCACATGTGTCCACATATAATCCACAAACACACAGAGGCTGTGAGCAGCAGAGGAAACATAACTGACACACAGATACACATCCTGCAATGGTGTGTACACCTGTGAGGTATGGTACACAGTACATGCCAGGGTGCAGCACAGATGCACAGCAATGCCGTGGACATGGGGGCAGTGTGTTCCAGGGTAGGGCTATCACCTACTAACAGAAGCCATGCATCACAGCCATGTATAATGTTGGTAACAGGGACTGACTACAGTTGCACTGCATGCTGTTGAGCACCACATGTCCTGCATGCTGATATGTGTGTAATTACAGGTTTGTGTGCGATAATGTAGTGCACCATCACCTGCTATTGTGTGTGTTAGGGGGGTGCTGGAGTTGTCTGTAGGTGCTTTCTGGTGGAGTGTATGGGTTGTCATGTCGACTGCGTGTGTGTATGTCTGTCTGTGTGTGTGTGTGTGTGTGTGTGTGTGTGTGTGTGTGTGTGTGTGTGTGTGTGTGTGTGTGTGTGTCCATGTCTGCACATGTGTGTGTGTGTGTGTGTGTGTGTGTGTGTGTGTGTGTGTGTGTGTGGTGTCGTTCATACCTGCCAGCTTCCCTTAGGAGTCGTGCAGTAAATGGACATGGACAGACATATTAGACACCAGGAATACATGTCTGAACTGCAATTGCAGGACAGCCAATAGTATATGAGTGTCCACAGCCTGAAAGATGCATAGGGAGGTAATACTATACATCAGGGATACTGGTTTAACTGCAAACAGCAGAAATGTGAAGGTAAACCCATGTATGCAGCAGTACAGATGCAGTGGGGAATCATTAGACTACACCAGAGTGTTTCCATATTGTAATGTACTCCACATAGACAGTAGTTAGTGCAACAGATCATGCAGCTTTTGAACAACAGTTATGTATGCCACCCCTGTATGTGACATCATTGACTGACTGCAGTAGCCAATAACAAATGGCAGCCATTCACAACACATGTGGACCACACCAGGGTGTTACCCAGATGACAATAGGGTGTCCTGGACAAAACAGACCCCAAACAAGAGAAAGAGGTAATGGAGTAACAGGTCATGTGTTGTGATCACATGTCTGAGCTATTAGATGAATTATACCTGAGTGATTGGCATCAGTTATTGTAATTATTCAAGTTTCTTGCTGGATGGGGGAGTACAGACAATTAAGTAGGGACTTTGTCTATACTCAGGTAAATCCATTATTGTGTTTCCAGGCTGTGTGCATGTCTGTGCACATGTGCGTGTGTGTGCGTGTGCGCGTGTGCGCGTGTGTGTGCGTGTGTGCGTGTGTGTGTGTGTGTATGTACTGTTAAGCAGTGATATAAAGGTCTTACAGTCCATTTCCTGTTTTCCCCTTACATGTGGTGAGGTGGGGCTGGGTCCCTCCCACAAGGAATATGATGTTACTGATACATACAGTGACCATGAGGATAGGTGTGTTGAGGCACAGGTGGGGTTGTCAGGGGTTGACACTGGGCCACCAGTTGACATTCCACAAGTATCCACCCCATCCACGCACACAGTCATACTGCCCCTACATACCTCATCACCATTGGCCTTAGCTGAGGGGCAGTCTATGGTTGGCATTGGCCAGGACAGTGTGGTATCCATGGCACATGTGTCAGGACACAGCAGCCATAGCCAGATGTCCGGTGGGGTACCACATAGGCAGATGTTCAGGGGTGCTCGTCGGAGCACTGCTGGTCATCATGCCCCCGGCAGATGTGCCACATGTATATTTACCACACACATGATCCAAGGCTGTATTGGAGGCACAGGCATGAATGGAACATTACACCAGACAAGGTCTAAGGGTGCAGAGGGCTTATCACACCTCTGTAAATGACAGCATCTGTGACCTAGCAGATGCCATTCGTACTTTCACCAAGGTCGTGGATAGACGGTGGGGTGAGACATTCGATCTCATCAACAATGTCATGTCCATGCATCAGGACAAGGCGGGAGGATTGTGACGGCCACATGGACGTATGCTAGCAACATCAGCTGCTGGAGGTTGCCGTGGACATCCCACCAGTCACAGCCGCTCCCGTAGTGGCAGTATTAGCCCCAGCACTGTGGGGGGTGCTGTCCACAGACTGTCATAGCAGGCCACGTGCACGTGGCCCTGGCCAGTCCCAGGAGGGACCTGGATCCAGTTGACATTTGTCAACCTCGAGGGACAGTACCCTAACTGGCTATGTACCTGATAGTGCCTGTGGCACCCCTGCCAGGCACAGTTCCTGTGTTGGTGGCCAGAGACGGTGAACTGCAAACCCTGCCAGGTACAGTCTGCAGCTGTCTCACAAATCCCCGTATAGGGCAGCCACATGGTGGAACTGTGTGCATGCAAACACACACACATCAACAACAAACCTAGGGCAACCACATACCTGCACATACAACATCACAATTGGCACATAACACTACTCAGCTCCCTCACACACACAAACACAAGTTGTCAATTGTATGGCTCAGCCTAGGCCTCCGGCAAACCAGCAACACACCCTGTGCATATGATGATACCTATGCTACATCCTGTCATCCGTAACATCGATGCAAGGACAGGCTAACATGGGTCTGATATATAGTGTGACTGTTCAACAGTGTAGCAATGGAATGCCGTGTAGCATGTTGTCAGCAGTAAAGTGAAATGCTAACATCCTGGAATGTGTAGCTGTGCAGCCATGATGCATTATAGCTGTTATTAACAATGTTGTATTGTTTTCACCATTATCTATTCTGATTGTATTGTGGTTGTCCATGTGCCACATGGCTGATGGGTGTAGTGTTGTCAGCAGGCCTTCTACAGTGGACACTGGTAAGTGTAGTGGGTGGTACACATGATATGGCTAGGTACAACACACAGAGCCTTTGGTTTGGATGCAGTACAGATACAAGACTGTACACATGAAGGTATGTCCCCATGCAGATAGCACATCTGTTGCCCATGTATCCCACCAAGACAGGATAGGCACAACCACACACTGGTATAGATGCAATCTGCTATGTGAATGACATTGAAAATGCTAATTTGCAGAGTGTATATTCCTTTCCCCTCTCTACTGCAATCCTCACCTCAGTAGCATGGGTATGCCACTGCCGGTGCCATAGCCCTACCCTTGGGAGGGTGTGAGGTGCTCTACTACTGCGAATGGTGTAAACAACAACTAATCAACCTGATAACATACACTGTACAGTATTACAGACAGCTATGTGGGGGATAGATGCAACAGTAACTGCAATGACGGTGGATGTGTCCACCACAGCCACATCCAGTAAGTTATAGCAACCCCATTATTACAGCATACCTCTACAGTGTGGAGGAGGGCATTAACACATCTACGACCTGTGAAGGGCTGCATGTCCATGGGATGGCACCTGTGGAATGTTTGCATTTGCCAAGCAGTCCTGGGAGAAACATATTCTGTGAACGGAGGTAGAGCCCTTAACATCTACACACATTCCTACATGTGGGATGGTGTAGAAAAGCCTGCTATGATCTATATAGGCTGTGTGACCCACCTAACCCTCATCTGCAACTTTCATGACTGCGTCAAGGAGGTATACTAGGTTTAGGTGGCATTCTCTGACTTTGACAAACCCGGCATTGGTGGGGTCCAGGGTTTTAAGATTACCAGTGACATTGGCCATGGGTTCAGTGTTGCTATGTTCCATGTCCCTGCAGATCAGGCCCATCAGGCCACTAGGTGGTAGTTCCCAGCTGACATGGTAGAACACCCTTTGTGGAGTGGGATGACTGTTGCTGTGTGCCATTCAGTAGGCAGAAACCCTGAGCTGAGAATATGATTTTACACAGTACTTAGGTAGGGTGCCGGTTTGTTCTGTAGTATGTGTAGAACGGCAGCCTGTGTTGGTTTCTGGTCCCATGGATGCTCTGTTACTGTCTTTGGGGAGTGTGGTTTTACCTGTGCATCCGTAATTACAGTAATCTTGCATCAGTCTGGTGTACAGATGGGCCAATTAGGGGGTGAGATGTGTGTAATGAACTCATCTGCCTGGATGTCAGCATTATCTGTTGCTTCTAATACTGCCATTGTGTTGTAACTCAGAGCAGATGTGAGTATTGCCATTGAGATCCTTGATTTAGTTATAGACTGCTTTGTGGTTGTCCTTGGCAACAGTAGTGAATCCATTGTCAGGTGTAGGCCTGTTGGATCGTATGAGGTATCCCAGCTACTTACTGTGCCTGTCCAGGGGGGTTCCCCCAAGCATGAGACATCACTTGATTGTACTGCATGATATGTTACTGATGCCAGCCTGACATCATACAGGTGGGATGGAATACTGTCAACATCTAGTGCCCTTGTTGTGTAAGGTCCTGGTTATGCGATCTGCAACAGTTGGTAGTGTATTGCAGACCAGATGTGTTTGGCTGGGAGGTGGGGGGGTGATACCTATTCATGCCAGACGTATGTTGTTTGGGCCTTTCAAACCAATTAATGGTGCATGTGGACATGTATGTTTTTGTTATGCTCCCAATGTTATCTATAGATGTATGTCTGCATATACCTATATATATATATATATATATATATATATATATATATATATATATATATATATATATATATATATATATATATATATATATATATTGCTGTATATATGTGGACATATGGATGTAGACATATATATCTATAGCTGTATGTGTATCTATGTATATATGTTTATACTGATATATATATATATATATATATATATATATATATATATATATATATGTGTGTGTGTGTGTATATTTCTATATCTATATCTACATATATAGATATGTTATATCCATTTAGATATTAATATATGTACACACACACATACATCTACATGTTGAAATGCATTCCCCGTAGTGTTGAATACCTGGGCTGGATGATATGTTTGTGAAAACATCATGATTATGGATATCTGTCATGGCTTAGTTGTAAATCACTTTGTATATGGTGTGCAGGGTCCCGGATTCAAGCGTTGCAGGAGCTGTTTATTTTGTTGCTGGGCAGAACATGGCTTGTTGGATACAGACTGAATAAGGCACTTTAAAGCAGTTGTAAGTGGGTTTCCGTGGGTTTGCGTGGATTTGCGTGGAGCTAAGCACTGCTAACTTCCAGTTACAGTGTGTTACACTCAGGTAGCTTCTAAATTGCTTAACCTGTGTAGGCAGTGCTTACTCCCATGCACACCTGCTTACAACTGCTCGAAAGTGCCTTAATCACTCTGTATCCAATGGGCCGTGTTCTGTCCAGCAACAAAATAAACAGCTTCTGCAAGGCTCGAACCCAGGACCCTGCACACAAAGTGATTTATCACTAAGCCATACCAGATACAAATAAATCTGATGTTTTCAGAAACATATCATCTAGTCCAGTCATGCAACAGTACAGAGAATGCATACCAACATCTAGATGTAGGTGTGTGTAAATATATTTATATCTAAACAGATACAACATATATATATATATATATGTATATATATATATATATATATATATATATATATATATATATACATTTCTAAAACTATATACATATATAGTAATATATATGAACATATATACATGCAAATGCCTACAGCGACACATATATGTGTCTACACTTATATGTCTACATATACACAGCAAGGTACATATGTGTATGCAGATATACATCTATGTAGGTATATACAGACATACTTATATATATGTAAGCAGATATATATATATATATATATATATATATATATATATATATATATATATATATATATATATATATATATATATATATATATATATATATATGACCATACATCTGTAGATAGCAATGGGAGATTAACAAATGCACATATGTCCACATGCACCATTAATGGGGTTGGGAGGCCCCACGCACTATCCGTCTTGTATGAATAGGCATCCTCCCCCACAGCCAAACACGTCCGCCCTGCAATACACTACCTGACACAACATCGGCACCAGATGTTAACAGTACTACATCCCAAATGTATGATGTCAGGCTGGTATTGGTAACATATCATGCAGTACAGTCTGCCTCCCATAGTAAATGTAAAATGTAGAAGCCATAAACATCCCCAGGATACAGATACACAGACATAGATATGCAGATACATATATACATATATATATATATATATATATATATATATATATATATATATATGGATATACATGTGACTACACATACACACCCAGATATATGTACAGTAAGATACATATGTAGAAGGTGTGCACAATATGGAACAGCCACTATGCCTACAGTTAACACCTGAACAACTGGACACTGTATGGGCCAACCATACAAATGACAATTGTTGCCTGCAACATATACCCACAAAGAGGGCATAGGGAAAACACCACACACAAGTTTGCAGAAATGGAATACCTTTCATTGTGTACTATTACAGTTCTATATGCTATGTCATATAGCTGTTCAGACACTGACATCCATATAAACAGAGGAATGCAACTGTGAAATAGTTATACTAATACAGTATTCTGGAAAGGTTCATAACTGTTGCTATCCAGGCCAAGCCCTTCAAATTGTGCAATAGTGAGGACAGACTGGGCCACAGGATACCACATGATCAACAGTATGTAATGCAGATGTATAGTTCAGCAGCCTCTATCTACACTCTTTACAACAGCAGTGGGTGGTAAAGATGTCATGTGACCACAAGGGTTGTAACTATGACATAACAAGGCATAACTGACACCATCACATGCACACTGACAAACAGAACAGTCTCTATAGCAGGAGGCAGTAGGCTTACATTAACCCAAGATATGTAAGTACTGTACATCCAGATACCTTAAGGCAGCTCACCCTTTATACCCCTGATACAGCTCACCCCTGATACCCCTACATATTGTACAGCAGTGGGATGCTGTACAGATGTATGTCAATATCTAGTGGGTAGTATGCGGCCACTAGATATTGACATACATCTGTACAGCAGTGGGATGCTGTACAGCTATATGTCAATATCTAGTGGCCACATACTACTCACTAGATATTGACATATATCTGTACAACATCCTACTGCTCTGCCTGACATACATGACTGTTAAGGGAGGCCCGGCAGCAGTACACCTGGCAAGTATCTGCACATGACATCTCACTGGGTAAGTACACTAGGCATGTAACAATGCACTGAGCAGGTTACAGCCAGACTGGCTCAACATTGGCCTACATCTCCGATGGGGGAATGCACATGTACCTGCATATATAGCAGGCTCTACAGGCATGTCACAGCACTGGGTAAGATACACCTGTGTGAAAATGCATAACCACAACCAATGTGAACACAGCCACAGCCACATATGTTAAACTAGCATAATATTACAGTATATGGACTATCTGTTTGACACCATCCTCAAATGTGCCACTTATAGACTGACCCTACATATACTGGGCTGCTACACAGTTTGGTCTGATTGCTGCATGTGGTATGGGACATGTGTGTGTATGGCCCTTCAAACATGTATACCAATATGGTACCATGCAGTGGAGCAGCATATAACATCAGATAGGATGGGACCTAGAACAATTACATCTACCACAGTCTGTACACAAGCTAAAGTACATATTAACAATACACACACTGCCGACATTCAACATAAGTACACAGATCTCAGTACTGTACAAACATACACATAATATCCAGGTTATATCATCAAATATAACCCCTACTGTACATAACTTGTGTAGCAGTTTGATATCTCATTGGCTTGTTATCAGATATGATGACAGTAATTATGGTGTACAGCACATATGCACCACTTCATGCACAACATATGTACACAGGTTGACAGACTTGTGGCTGGAAGCACATACACAGGGCCAATAATGACATGTTGCTGTGATAACCGCATACATTTACTGTTGTAACAGGGTTTGTTGCAACATATGTCCTATGAGGGATAAGAAGCCAGTAACTATCACGGCTTTCACCATCTACAGCCTGCAATCCTCACACTACCTTCTGCAGTCCACAGATAGATGCTCCATTGGTAACACATGAAACCAAAGGCGCAACACACTGCCCTGTCTGCAGATGACCCTACAGATGGAGATTCCATATAAACATGGAATTGACATGGCAGGTATTGAGACATGTAGGACAGTCATATCCACACACACACTCTGTTAAACCAACAGTACTCCAAATGCAGTATAGCAGCACTTACAGTCTGTAGTCTGGTCAGGCACATCCCCCTCCTGTGTGTTGCTCTGTTTCCACAGTGTATATTGTTAGAGGTAAATCCTCAATCCATCTGAGATGCTGTTTGCCAAACAACAGATCTAGTTCCTGCTCACAGTGAATGAAAACAGCCAACACCAACATGATGTTCCTAGATATTGGAGTGTGTTTCCATGCAATTAGCTATGGGGATGTTACTACAGCTGTTCCACATGTAATCAGCCAGGGGTGGGCTGCAATTCATGCAGAGGCCATCAGCTGATCATGAGCATCACTTAAAATACACATGCTGTTGCCAAGCAAATCAGGCGTAGGTCTCACATCCACCAGAAAGGGAGTGGGAGAGGCAGACAGAGGCAAAGACAAGGCAGGGAGTGGTGGGAGAGTAAAACCTAAGCATTTTAGTGTCACACACCTACCAGCACAGGGTATCAAACCCCTGACGACTATGTTGTGCTATCACAGTTCTATGCAGTTATTGGATGCATGGGTTATCTGTTGTGGAGCCCTCAGAACATATATGTGATGGGGACTGACATCTGCAACAGGGATACGGTAGCTATACGGTAGGTGGTGTACACATGTCTGTCTGCATGTCCAGGTGCCAGCATCAACACAGCCACACTATCACAGGGATGCACACACATTGACACACTTGGCAGGGCCAGGATTACAATGGATTACAGCTCATCAGTAGTGGGATTGCCACAACACATCACTGTGCAGGTATCACATGCACCACACGTGGTCATACGGGGGTTGTATGGGCAAAGGGTATGGGGAAGTGTCTGACATCAAACAGCATGCTTCAGTATGCCCATGGGGGTTGTAGGGAGTGTGGATGTGAATATAACGCACCATACAACACACACACAAACAAACAGGGTGCCAGTACTGTCATGCATGGCTGCATGTCTGCATGGGTGTGTGGTGGTTGACTGTGCCAGACAGCTGTACAAGGCTAGCCGATGGGTATACCTTGGCATCAGGTGATATGACGAAGATCTGCATTGTGGCTCAGGGCTGGAATATCTGCATTTGCCCACAGAGGTGGGTATTTTATCCCCCCCATCCAGTCATCTGGGTGACAATTGTGTGTGGCCAATGCTGTGCATCACTTGCCATGTATGTGTTCCTTAGTGCATGTCATGGATGGTGTCTGGGATGTGCACACCTCCCACATGCATGTACAGTGACATGTGGAACTGTGCCTGGGGTGTCTGGCCCATGTTGTGAACACAGATTATCATCAAATGTGCCAGTCTTGCCCACCTGTGTCAGGAACTGGTAATGGGAAGCAGGTTTACCCTGCACCTACATTGATAGCAAGCTAACAGCATTCCCTGGTGTCAGTTGCATCTGTCAATACAGGGTATGTTGTCAGGCATGGCATGTCCTTTGTGGGTCACATGTGATGGCACCACAGGTGTTTTAGGTGTCCATTGGGGAACATGGGGAAGGTGCACTGTCTGCATGTACATGCATATTGGACAGATGGACAGGGTGCCATGCCCTCTGTTTCCCACAGCTATCACTCCATAGTTACTATCAGTGGCCAATATGCAGTGTACTACCCACATATTGGCTGTTGCCTAGGCATTTGTTTGTGTATGAGACATGTGTTGAGAGTGTGCTCTGGGTAATACTGGGGTTGCTAACTGTGATTGCCTGGCCTTGATGTCACATGTATGGGTATGGCTTTGCACCGCAGCCTCTCAGCTATTTCACATCTGTTATCCCTGTATGGTGGACATTGTGATATAGTAGGGCCACCGTATAAGAAATATGCAAAACCCACTCAGCATTGGACACACACTCACATCCACCTCCACACAGTATATGTGTTACACACACACACACACACACACACACACACACACACACACACACACACACACACTTGTCATGTCTGGAAGTAGAACTCCTACCTACCAAGTTTATTACACTACAGCACTATGCAGTTATAGTATGCGCTATGGAGATTATGGGAGTACTCCTTCTCCAAAGGTGTATATCACATTGAATGACATCAGCAGGATTGCCAATGTAGGACATTTGAAATGTACTGTGTGTGACTAGCCTAAAATGCATTTCTCCCTACACAGACAGTGACACACACACAAAACATCCACAACCAACATGTGTGGGTATAGAACCCCTAACAGAGGTCTATACTACACTACAGCACAGAACTGTTATATAGAATGCACCATGGGGATTACTAGGGAACTTTTTCCCAAAGGTGTATTTCACATTGGATGACATCATCAGGATTGCCAAAGTAGGCCATTTGAAATGGACTGTGTGTGACTAGCCTAAAATGCAGTGCTCTCTGCACAGACGGTGACACACACACAAAATGTCCACAACCAACATGTGTGGATATAGAACCCCTAACAGAGGTCTATATCACACTACAGCATGGCGCTGTTATAGAATGCACCACAGGAATTACTAGGGAACTTTTTCCCCAAAGGTGTATTTCACACTGGATGCCATCAGCAGGATTGCCAAAGTAGGCCATTTGAAATGTACTGTGTGTGACTAGCCTATAATGCATTGTTCCATACACAGACATTGAAACACACACAAAACATCCAGAACTGCCATGGGTGGGGAAGGAACCCCACCACAGTTCTATATCACACTACAGCAGTGCTCAGTTACAGGACACGCTATAGAGATTGCTGGGCGACACCTTTCCCAGAGGTATATTTCTAGGTGGGTGACATCAGCAGCCTTACCAAAGTTGAGTATATGAATTGTAAGGAGTGTGAGTACCCTAAAAAGCATTGCTCTCTACACAATTAGAGACAGACACGCACACAAATGCACACACAGACGCCATGTCTGGGGTTAGAATACCTACCTAATTACTTTATCACACTGCATCAGTACGCAGTTGCAGGACGCACTATGGAGACTACTGGACTACAACCTTCCCAGAGGTGTATTTCTAGGTGGGTGACATCAGCAGCCTTGCCAAAGTTGAGTATATGAATTGTAAGGAGTGTGAGTACCCTAAAAAGTGCTGCTCTCTACACAGTCAGAGACTGACAAACACGCACACAAACACACACACACTCACTGTTGCCAAATCTGGGGTTAGAACTCCTATCTAACTAGTTTATCACACTACAACAGTACAGAGTTATGGGATGCGCCACGGAAATTACTGGGCTGTGATTCTCCCAAAGATGTATTTCTAGGTGGGTGACATCAGCAGCCTTGCCAAAGTTGAGTATATCAATTATAAGGAGTGTGAGTACCCTAAAAAGCAATGCTCTCTACACAGTCAGACAGGCACGCACACAAACACACACACACTCACACAGATGCCAAGTATGGGGTTAGAACTCCTACATAACTAGTTTCTTACACTACAGCAGTATGCAGTTATGGGACGCACCACGGATAATACTGGGCTGCAACTCTCCCAAAGGTGGGGGGGGCACCTGACTGTAATTACATTACTATGTAGGATGGGGAGGGCACGCCTGACTATTTCTACATTTCTACACAGGGTTGGGGGGGCACACCTGACTATTATTACATTACTATGTAGGATGGGGGGGCACACCTGACTATTTCCACATTTCTACACAGGGTTGGGGGCCACACCTGACTGTTATTACATTACAATGTAGGACACGGGGGCACACGTGACACTTGTACACATTTGCTATGACTGTACTGGTATGTCAGGTACTCCATTTCATTCTGTATTGTTAACTATCATGCTGACTAGAGGCATACCAGTGTACTACAGATCATGGCTTTGGTTGCCCTACATATTATTGTCTGACTTCCTACCCTTCAGAACTAACATCCCACTGCCTGCCCTGCTGTGTTCTGTCTGTGTAGGTTTGGGGGGAGGTTAACCATAGCCATCATTCTGGGGCCATGGCACAGGCTCTGTTTGGGTTTGTCTACACTTGTCCTACTGGCTGCAACTGTTGTTGAGTATGTGAACTGTACTGACTGGCATGTGTGGGTCATATGGACACACATGTCACTCAGCACATTTCCTGCAGTGGGTTTTGTCACCCTGTGTAGTACTGGCTACTATGGTGACTCCGGTATGTGTTACAGATGTCATGGTGACACTATGGGTGTCTACTGTCTGCTGTCATAACATTCAGCCACCCAATTCCCTTGCGTGCTCGCATCCATACCATAGATACAGGTAACGACACATTCTACTCCATTTGGCAATTGGTAGGTTGATTGACTTACTTTTAGGGTGTGCCAGACTTGTGGATGGTGCTGGAGGGCTGCCTATGTCGGATGCACATAGTACACTCTCTATTCATGGTTGAGCACAGGTAGTGTCATGTTTGGCATCCCTTTTACTGTATGCATGAGTCATAGTGAGGTGTCATTCCCTGGGTCCCTACTGTGTCAGTGCATGTGCTATGAGTTGCCTCTTTGCCAAGGCCAGGGCATACTGGGCACACCTCCTTCTGCCTACTGGGGCAGGCTCAAGTTGTTCCTCCTCTGGGTCACTCTGTGGCCTGTGCAGGCCTTGGCATTGGTGGGGGGGCTGTGTGGCCCTGCCCCATGCTGTTCCTGCTGCAGCTGTTTCCACAGGATCATATTGTGTAGCATAGCACATACTATAACAATTTGGGTACATGTAACTGGTGAATACTGCAAGGCTCCACCGGATGTGTCCAGACACTGGAACCGTGACCTGAGCATCCCAAACACATGCTCTATTATATGTCTGGCCTGTGCATGTGCCTCATTATGGCATTCTTGTTCAGGTGTGTGTGTATTTCTGATGGGTGTCATGATTGTAGGGGATGTCCCCATTGGAAAATCTCTGGTACAGCTGCGTCAGATGCCATATGTGGGAATCATCATAGCTTCCAGGGCAGCCAGCACACACACTCATTATAATGCCCTGGGCATCACATACGACCTGGCAGTTGATGGAGGGAATGCCCCTGTGGTTGATGTAGGCCCTACCCTGCTCACCAGGTGGTGCTTTGATGTGTATGTGCATGCAGTCTATAGCACCCACAAACCCATGGTATTCTGCTATTTTGTGGAAGAGACAAATATTGCTGGTCAACACCTCATGGGTGTTGAGGAAATATACGTGCTCACTGGGATGTGCTGACATGGCATCCAGGAACTGGTGGAATATTCTGGATGCTAATGCTTGTGAGATCCCCATGACATTCCCCAGTTGTGCTTTGGGAGGTACCTGTGGCTAGCATACCTAGGCCTACACATACCTTGATATCCAATGGGATGGGTTCCCCTTGGTCAGTTTGGTGTGTCAGGTGTGGCTGGCACAGCTCAACAATTAGCTGTAGAAGGTTTCTGTCCACCCTATAGTGCTCCACTATCTCCAGCTCATGTAGCCCCTGGTAGGTTACCCTGAGTCTGTACACTCTTCTCCGTCTCCTCATTGTGGGTTGTTCACAGCATTCACATCCTCACCACCCTCAGCTTCTTGTACATGTTGTTCTATGTTGCCTGCTGCAGCCCTTCTGATTTTGTAGGTTTGTTTGTTAAAATGTCCCTGCTTGTATACACTGGTGGTGTAGAGTGTGAGAAAAACCAGAGGGGAAGGTGTTTGCTTAGTTTATAGTAGTGTTCTGGGCTGGGCTAGTCTGCTGCCTGTGTAATTGGCTGATTCTGATACATTTCACCTGCCAGCTAAGCTAGGTCTCCTTGATTACCTTCATACTGCAGTTTTCCCTTTACATTTCCTTCCTGTTTAAGCCCGTGTGCGAGCCGTGCATACACAGTGCTCAAATGTGCACAGAGCTGCTATTTCCTGGTTTAACTTCTTTTTTCTTCCTGTAAAACCCGGTGTGCGGCTCGCACACCCAGTTACACTTTGTAAAGACTGCTAGGCAGATTTAGACACACCTCCTAGCTTAGCTGTGTTAAGCTAGGAGCAAACCTGAGACAGAGGCCTCCAATCAGCTTACAAGATGCCTGACACACACACCCATGATGTCACCTACCTCCTAGTCTTGCACCCAGCTATTCATACTCTTACACTGTTGGGACCTGCCTCACATGTGGGGGAAAACTGGGATTCACTATCCTTCTCCTCATTTGCATAGGATAGCCTGCTAATGCATAGTTACATATCTCACATTGAGCCTCCCCCCTTAGCAACCACTACTTACTGGCCAGGTTGTCTTCTGCCTACCATTGACTTGCATGGCAGAATACTGATTTTAGTTAGAATGCTTATTTTAGGTTTATTTTCATATTTTCTCCCCAAACCCATTTTCACGCTGCTGCCCTATGCTTAAACAGCCGAGATTGGTGAAAAAAAAATAAAAGTTGATTTTTTAAATTTTTTTGTCTTGTTTGCAATGCAAATGGCCTTATACCTTGCCATTGGCATGCTTTCTCAATGATGTGCAGCCTTTATTTGGGGCTGTCATAGTTCTGTTTTGGATTTTGCAGATGTGTACTCGGTTACTAACAGGTGACATTTATGCAGATAGCACTGGTCTTGCACTGACTGTTGCAAGCTTCCTGGATTGCAAGCACACCTCATTTGCATGGATTTCACCTGAAAATGGGGTAATTTGCATACCAGGGCTTAGTCTGTGCAAGATTAGTGTGGGAGCTCTCATGCACGCCCTTGCGGGCTGTTCCTGGATCGCACGGCAGACATATTGCCTGCGTGGGCTGCTGCACCAGTTTTGCACTCCATGCAAGCTTTTGTGAATCTGGGGGTCTGAAATATTACATGAACAAATATTACTTTTGTTTTTTATAGTGTTTTATCCACTTCATAATAGTTAAATGATAGGAGGTATACTATGTCAGAAACTAGGAATGGACAGGTGGAGCCTGTGAAAATGGCTTATTCTAAGACAGTGGCCATCTGTGACTTAAGTTGCTGAATGTTTTTGGAAACTGTCAGTAGAATAAATCTGAATGGTTAACTGTGTAAGGAAGAAGCTGTTCTATAAGTATGTTATGAGCGAAGTTATTTGCATACCGGTGTTTGTGTGTGTCTGAAATGAGTTAATAGTTATTAAACATGTCAATCAACCAATCACAATTAATTAAGATATACCTTGCTAGAAAGTTTGTTCATAGGTGGAGGGTGGGGCTATCTTTGGGACAAGAGTTGAAATACTTTGTGGAAATCTTTTTTTTTCTGTCACATGATCACTGTTAAATGGCTATAACTGTGCCCAGTCAGAAAGAGATTACTCTTGAGGGGATATGGTGTGTGTGTGTGTGTGTGTGTGTGTGTGTGTGTGTGTGTGTGTGTGTGTGTGTATATATATATATATATATATATATATATATATATATATATATATATATATATATGTATATATACATGAAACAAGTTGGAATTCCAGTGAAAAAATACTGGATAGTTTATAGCTACGCAGAGCTATCTGCTTCCGCAGCAGAGTGGACAAATTTGAATGCACTGAGGATCGGAATCCCCAAACTGAGCTCACTTGCTGAAAAATACTTTTTAAGTTTTTTTGCAAGAAGGCAAGGCCCTCTGCACCCCTCAATGGGAGGGGGGGGGCACATCCCTGGACTTTTATTTATATAGCTATATATGTATATATTTTTACACACCAACACTGAGATCGCACTTACTCAGAAAAGGGGGAAATTCCCCCAAAAGGGAATACGTTCTGGCACAGCTCACCGACAGTGATTTCTTATGGAGGAACTCTGATCATCACTGAGTTGCAGCTGGGGTAGTCAAAGCTCGAGATTTCAAGCTTCATCCACCAATAGGATAACTGCTGCACTTCACACAATCTGAATCTCATGGGGGGAAACAATGTTTTACACTTATGAGGAATTTTGCACTTTATTAGAAAGTGAGTACCTTGTCAAAATTTCCAAGAAACTATTTATGTACTTAAAAAGAGCTGAAATACTTTCAGAAAAAGTTGATTATTTCAACTTTTATTTAGTCAATTTCCATTCACAGTCGAAACAGATACTAGAAATGAATTATTCCATGGAACACCTTGTGTGTGAAAGCAGTCAAAGTACTTTACAGAAGGAGTTTACTCTGTGTGTGTGTGTGTGTGTGTGTGTGTGTGTGTGTGTGTGTGTGTGTGTGTGTGTGTGTGTGTGTGTGTGTGTGTGTGTGTGTGTGTGTGTGTGTGTGTGTGTGTGTGTGTGTGCAGCTATTGTGCATAGGGGTGGGGAGGTTCCTGTTCTATGGGCACCTTGTGTGTGAAAGCAGTCAAAGTACTTTACAGAAGGAGTTTACTGTGTGGGTGTATGTGTGTAGCTATTGTGCATGGGGGGTGGGGAGGTTCATGTTCTGTCTGAGGACTGTACTTGCGATTCTCAGAACCTGGAAAATTTAAATACATACTAACTTTGAAATGTCTGTATCTCAAAATATTCCCTCTTCTCTAAGGTAAAATGATTCAACAATTAGCATATATAAATAGCAGGGGGTGTGGGGGGAGCACCCCACATTAGGAGTGTAGTAAGGCTTGGCCCCTGGTAAAAAAATACATTAAATGTGCGACATTGACTACTGAAGTTCACTGTTGTGTTAAATTGCACTTAAATTTTTGTTGTTTTAGGACTTGTTTTATTGAGTCTCAAACTTTTGATAGGCAGCCCAGTCTGTATATGAGTGTACTTGTGGAATAAATAGAAATTTCTTGTGAAAACAAATATTAGAAACTTTATAAATAGTTGCAGTTCTGCCAGTTGATCAGTCACACCATGTATATCCTATCAAAAAGCATTATTTTTGAAACAGAACTAAAGAAGTAAAGCTCAATACATTTTGATGTTTGTGAAATTTTGTTGATACCAGTGTTTCACATCCCACATAACACAAATTTTTTCTTGTAGTAGGACATGCGGCAGAGGTTGAATCATACAAAAATGGCTTTCCAAGCTGTTTGTAATCCTGGTTTATGAGTGTATGAAAGGTCATAGGAACAATTCTTTGAAAGCAGCATTTCCATGACTGGGATCCATTCATTTCTTTTTGAATATTTAAGGACTGTAAGAAGAAATGATGGGATATCTTATGGTACTGCACTGCAATTTATTATAAATTCATTTTTTCTCTGTAATAGTGAATTTTGTTTACTAACAAGCACTAATGATTTGTTTTGTGAAGGTGGTCACTAGAAAAGAGGAACTTCCCTTTCCCCCAATTGCAGCAACAGTATAGATGACGGTGAGGTCTGTTGTTTGCTATTTCTTAATGGACGTCTGATTTGTTTCTGTGTGACTTTATAGATTTTCATTTTGTCTTGTGCATTTCATTTCCATATGGGTAGCATTCATGCAGATAACCTACAGGAATCATTTTTCCATTAGAAGCAATCTGCAAATTTACATTTGATATGGTTTCCAACAAACATCCAAATACTATTTTTTCTCAAAGATGGAAATCAAGTACACATCAAAATCACAAAATATCGTAAACGTTTTAACATTAGGCTTAAATGTTTATAAAAAAAATCATGCAATATTGCACTGTTTTAACATTAGGCTTAAAACCAGCATTTATTCCCTCCAACCATTTTCTTTACCTGCTTCATCTGGTTCATGACTGAAGGAGGCTAGAGCCTCTCCTGGCTAGCGCTGGACAAAAGTAGGACTCATCCACAGATAGCATGCTAGTCCCTTCTAGGACACATGCATTCACATGCCCATATACTTAGGAACAATTTATAATTACTAATTCACTTTCCAGTTTTCCTAATTTATCAATACTTGCTGTATTTTCGAACATTTTAAATCTCAATACAGAAAAAAGTACAAACGGTCTCATACAAATATAGTGCACGTTGGTTGTATTGCCTATGTAACTAAAAGAGCACACTTTGCCTATGTAACTAAAAGCACACTAAATAGACATTGATGGTAGTTGTTCAAATACTATGACCAGAAAGCTTTACAGGAAAATGTCAATACATTTTACAGATATCTCATAGGATGTATAGGGACATAAAATAGGTTATCATACTGTAGACTCTGATAGGCTGCACATTTCTATCCATGGTCAGTCCACAACAAGGGTAAGTGTTGCTTTTTCACAGTGTGTCATAAACAGTATACATAAATCAGAAATACACTGTGTTGATTTAATATAAGATATAAAGCCAGTATATATTTCACCTGATGTTCATACAAAAAATAGTGAAAAATGAAAATTTTCAGTTTGTATAGAACACAAGGACCTTTTGCGCAATTCTTGGTAAATCACTAGGTGTTGTTGATTCATAGACCATTGGCATGCACAATACAGTATGCTGCATAGGCACATGAATGTACAGAGTGATGTAAATAGTGCCACACATGCAAATCAGTGCATAATGACACATAAATGAACTGAAAAAAAGTATTGTGATTCCAGGATGTCAGTGTAGTCTGCACCCAGCCCGTTTGTGTATAACAATGTAAAAGCAAAACATGTCAAAAATATCAGACTAGCATCTAGCAAACATTTTTTGGAATTACAGCAGTATGTATAGAGTAGGTATTATCTTGCACTGCCTCCCAGCTGTGTTGACCAGGCATCTGCTGCTTACAGACCTGGGGGTCATAAAAGCTACTATCTGTCCCTGACGTACCATGGCCTCACTGATGACCAGACAGTACATCACTTTCATGTGGACCATGATATCAGCTGTTGTTTTGTTGATATATTTCACTCATGTGATGGTTTTCATGGAATGTGTGGATTTCTTCTACCTGTCGATACCAAGGCATATGTAGCTCTTACCATCTTAGCTGTAAGAACCTTTCAGAAACCAGCTGAGGGCACATTGGATATTTCACAAGTGTCTACCTTATGAATACTCAACAAATTTCTAAATGTTCAACTGATACATGTTAACCAGTACATGTCATTTTCTAGGACTGAGGAAGAGACAGTCACTAGCATGCATGTTTTTTACATCATCCACCTCTCTAACATACTAAGTGCTATAGATTGCACAATTACAGTTTATACTGAATTTCAATTCACTGAATCACAAATGATTGAACAAATTTGAAAGAAAACTGTATTTAGTTTGTTAGCTTGTATGTTTACCGAGGAAGTACACCGATCACAACAGACCATTTGCAGGCACAACCCCTGAAAAGAAATTCACACACAAAAATAAATAAATAAATAAAATAAAACAAATTCACAAACATGGATAATCACAGAAGATAGAGCATTTCATTGACAACTGAGATAATGTAAATATTATTAACAGAGTAGAAAAACAAATGTGAATTAATTTTAGTAGTAAATATGAGAAAGAAGAAGCAAATGAGAACAGAGGGTCAAAGCAGAAGTGATGCAGGTGGGGAGGGAGTTGGGTGATGTGTCCAGTGGAAGGGCACATGCAGTCAGAGATTTAATGGAGGTGTCTTCTGAGCTGTGGTCTGAAAGTGGGGAAAGAGGAGACTTCTTTTAACTGAAAGGTGAGATATTGTCAGAGTTTGGGTGCAAGAATGGAAAAAGGAATGATCAGTACAGTGCAGTTTGGTTTGTGGTTTCTGGAGAGAGGGAGTTAATTGAGAGAGGTTACCGAGGTTGTAGGGAGGTGGATTTATTATGGAGTTTGGCTGCAAGAGGTGGGAAGGTTCCTGGTTGAAGTAGTTTGAAAAGAAGAAACTCTAGAAGTAGCTCAACTCTGTGGGAGACTGGTAGCCATTTGGCTTTGGAGCAGGTAGTTAAGTGGTGTTCCTGGGGGGGGGGGTTGGAAATGACTCAACAGATTTTTTCAATGGACTGTAGAATGGATGATTTTTTTATAGACTGTGGCTATAATGGGGAGGCCATATTCAAGTTTAACAGCTCTGGTCTGGATAGAAAGGGAAATATTTTCCAAGACCAGAATTAAAGAGAACTGATTATTTCCTTGTGTTTTCAATTAGGCTTTGGAAGTTAAGTGTCTGATCAAGCCATTAACCTAAATATTTAAAGGATGTGGTTGTTTCTATTAGGGAGCCATTGCTATCTGCAATGTTGAGATTTTTGGGAGTTTTTTTCAGCTTTTGTAATGCTACAAATATCATACTTTTGGTGCTGGTGTTGGAGGGGTTTAAGAGTAGCCTATGTTTGTTTAACCAAGAATGAAGGGAGTGGAAGTCAGGGTGAAGCTGGGTTTGAACATTTGAATGTGAGGGACTAGGTTGAAGGATAACAATGTCATCTGCATAGAGAGGGATAGGAAGGTTAGGGAGGTCATAGGGCAGTATGTTAACAAAGACTGAAGACAACAGGGCAAGTATGGATCCAACGGACACTTCTCTGGTAAGGAGTGCTAAAGATGTTAGGGATGAGCCTACTTTGAGTCAGAAATACCTATTTGTTATGAAATGTTGGAACCAGATAATGGTGTTGGGGCTATCTCTAATTTCTTGGCGAGTATAGGAGAAGGTAGTGATCAATTAGATCAAAAATGTTGGTAAGTTCAATGAAGACAGCTCCTGAAAGAATCATTTATTTATACTGGGAATGATCTCATCTGTAAGTGAACATAGTGCTGTCACTGTACTCCTGCCAGCCCAGAAAGCATGCTGTTTAAGCATGAAGAGGTGGTACTGCTGGATGGAAGTGGACAGTTGGTTTTAAATTAGTTTTTCATGTATTTTCTTAAGTGTAGAGAGGATGGAGGTAGGGCAGAAGTAAGAGGCATTTTCTGGATGAAGCTGTTTGGGAAGGGATTTGACAAGAGCAGTTTCGCACATATGTAGCATTGTATTATGAATTAAGCAGAGGTTATAAATATAGAGAAGAGGTGTGGTAAGGAAGTCACAGGGATTAGGCTGTCTGTGCCAGTGGATACATCCAGGGTTATGTTTTCTAGAAAGGGATCAAGGTCTTTGAGTAATTTCCTTAAAAAATAAGATAGGGATAAAAGGAGGGGGCTGGGTGAGTTAGGGGAGAAGTTGAGACTGAAGTACCTGGAAGGTGGCTGAATTCCTAAGAGAAAATCAGAGGTTGACAGTTGGCCTTGAGATGTCTGGATGGTGATAGGGGAGGAGGTGGGATCAGTGGATTTTCAGCCTGTGAGAAGATTCACTACTTGCCAGAAATGCTTCAGTTTGTCATGCAGAGTAAGTTGTTTTTTGTTCTGAAACAGTTGGTTTTGCATCTGCATATGGCTTGTTTAGCTTGGTATTGCTGAGAGGTAAAGGCAGTGTGATTTTCTAGTGAGGGGTTTTGTCTCCAAGAAGACCATACAGTGTCCATAAATTTGAGCAGCGCTCTTAATCCAGCGGTTAGTCAGATATTTTCATTGTATTTTAAAAGATGTTGTGTGAGAGCGAAGAATTTGTTTTGAGGTTGAAAGAGGGTATGTGTAAGAGCTGTGGAAGCTGAGTTGGGGAGTAAGATGGAAATGGGAGACCAGTCAAAAGTTGCTAGGTGTTTTTTTTTCTATATTGATGGTGGATCTGGATTTGAAGGTGACTAGTTTGGGGTGGCTCTTTCGGTGCCTGGTAGATAATTTGGAAGGTTATTCGGGAATGGCCACAGGATGAGGGGGTTCAAAGAACAGATACATTGGAGATGATGGGAGGGTTGCTAGTGATTAGCAGATCCAGGAGGGAGTGGTTGTTGGTTCAGAGATTTGAACAGGTAGCATAATTGCCTAACTGCATAAGGTTGATATAGGTTCATAGGTTCATACTAGGCTATCTGCCCTAGGGCATTTATAAGCCTAGCCAGAGTGTGTTTGGCTTTCGCCACCCATTTTAAATTAATTTTGCTATGCCCTTTTTCAAGGTTAGTATACTGTGCCTCTGTCTAACAGTGACACAGAAGTGATACCCGGGGTAAACCTACGATCTCCCATCCACTCATCAAGATTCCTCTTGAAGAGAGTCATTGAGGGACTCTGCCTAACCTGGACTGGGATTTTATTCCAGAGTGAAGGGAGCCTCTGGGTTATGAATCTGTCCCTCCAGCATGTCCTATTTATTTCAGTGCTGAGGTTCAAGTCTCTTGAGTGCGTAGCTCGATGGGATTTGGATTTTCTGAGGTGCAGCATGTCCATTAATTCCGGGTTGGACATGGCTTTATACGTCAGGCACAGATCGCCTCTGAGCAGGCAGTATGCCACTGAGTAGAGCTGGAGTTTCTTTAACTGGGCAGCATATGGCATCTGTTTGAGCCCTTTGATCCTCTTGGTGAGGTACTTTTGGGGTCTTTCCAGTTGCTGCAGGTGTCTGGTAAGGTACATCCCAAAAGGGGCATTGTACTCAATTATAGGCCTGATGAGGGATGAGTAAAGAGGCACGATGACCTCCCCTGATCTAGATGTGAATCCCTTCATGATTAGGTGGACTATATAAAATATTTTTCTAACCACTTTGGCCACGTGGTTGTCAAATGAGAGATTGCTATCAACTTGGGTCCCCAGGTCCCTAATTACTTCTTCTGTACTTAATGGATTACCACCTATGTGGTAATTTGTGGGCACTTTGTTTTTGCCAAAGGGGATGACTACACACTTTTTGGCATTTAGCTTGAGGCCATGGCTCTGGCACCAGTTGTCTGTTTCTATGAGGCCCTTTTGGAGGATGCTTGTGTCAGCTGGAGAGTCAATTATGGCGCCCAGTTTGCAGTCATCTGTGAACTTGGTCAGCCACAGTCCTTCCGTGTTGGCCTGTACCTCAGAGAAATATATACCGAACAAGAGAGGTCCCAGGACTGAGCCTTGTGGAATGCCACTTGTAACTGGTTTGGAGTCTGACATGGATCCAGCAATTCTAACCATGTGGGTTCTGTCCTTGAGCCAGTTTGCAACCCATCTAGTGACATAGGGGTTTATATTTAAGCTGGTGAGCTTATCTATAATGCCCGAGTGGGGTATTGTATCAAAGGCTTTTGCGAGGTCCAGGTAGGCTGTGTGGACCACCTTCCCCTCGTCAATGGCCTTGGTGACTGTTTCAAAGAAATTGACCATGTTTAAGAGGCAGGATCTGCCCTTAACAAAGCTGAACTGGGTAGGATCCAATGTCTGCAGGTCCCCGATATCTTTATTTATGAGGTCCATGATGATCCTCTCCATAGCTTTGCAGACCAAGCTAGTCAGGCTTATGGGGCGATAGTTTCCAGGATCCGTTGAGGCACCACCTTTGTGGAGAGGGACCACTGTTGCTGTATGCCAGTCTTTGGGTACATATCCTGTAGTAAGGCTGAGATTGAACAGTAGTTTTATGTTTGGGTTTAGCTCTTCTTGGAGTTCATGTAGGACGCAGCCCGGGACACCGTCTGGTCCCATTGATGCTGTGTTTTTTGCTTTGGAGAGGGCGGCTCTTACCCGAGCATCTGAGATATCAGGGGGGCAGCACTCTGCTGGGATAGATATTTGCCCTTTTGGTGGGGGGGGGGAGTTTGCACTGAACCTGTCAGCTAGGATGTTGACAATGTCTGTGGGTTCGGTGTATTTTTTGTCATTTTGGACTAATTCTGAGCATATCTGGGAATTCCCACCCAGGTTCCTAACATAACTAAAGAAAGCCTTGTGATTATCCTTAGTGCCCTGTGCAATTTTTCTCTCGAAGCTGGTCTTAGACGATTTTATGAGTGCCCATAGTTTTTGGCTAATAATGATCAGAGATGCCTTCCCTTTTTGGGATTTTGCTCTATCATGTAGTAGCTTCCTCCTTCTATTGTATAGTTTGTTTATGGCTGGGGTCCACCAGACAGGACGTCTGCCTTTGGAGGATTGGGTCTTGGTTTTATTTGGGATTGCATGATCCATGCATTCCTGAAGGTGTTCATAGAATGCGTTTATAAAGGATTCTGTGGTCTGGACCGTATTTTCCACAGGCCCGGGGGCTTTGAAGGATTCCACCTCGGTTTTGAGGAGTTGAAATTTGCTTTAGAGAAGTTTTTCACTATGGTTTTCTGGGCAGGGGGTGGGGTCGGGAGGTGAATATCCAGTGAGATTAGTTTATGGTATGATCTTACCAGTGAAGGATACACTTCTGATCTGGAGCATAGAGTCCCCATGTTGGTGATGATCAGGTCCAGTATGTTTTCCCCTCTTGTGGGAGTGGTAACAAGTTGTTCCATTGCATTTGAGTTTATAAATTCTAGGAACCTTTGGGCTAGGGTGTTGGAGCTAGAGTAATGCTCCTAGTCTATGTTTGGGTAGTTGAAGTCGCCCAATATAATGGTGTTTGGAGAGACCTTCATATTTTCCAGTGTTCTCAGAAAGGCCGAGTGGGGTTCCTGGGTTTGGGAGGGTGGTCTGTAGCAGGCTATAAACTGGAAGGCAGTTTTACCCACTGTTAGTTGCACATGGATAGTCTCTGATGCTTCGTGCTGTGCCACCAACCTGGAGGTGTGGGTATCTTTGATGAATATTGATACTCCCCCTCCATTTGTGGTTCGGTCCAAGTTTTGGGGCCAAAAAGCATGGTATGAGGTATAACCTGGTAGTGCTGGGGTGCTCTCAAGAGCCTTGAACCAGGTTTCTGTTACTACACAGATATCAATGTTCTCCATGCTAAGGAGAGTTTCGAGTGCGTGCATCTTGAGGTTTAGACTTCTGGCGTTGAGTAGCATTACTCTTAGTTTCTTATCCCTTGTGATACCTATGGAGGTGGGTTTGTCATTTGAGCCTTGCCTAAAAAAGGCACTATGGGGGTAGCAAGAGCCTTTGCCAATATCCAAAAGCCCAGGGGTGACAGGTGCAAGCCATCCCTAGTGAAGCATCGTGGCTTGTCGAGCATGTCATCCCAGGCTGACAGGCATTGGATCCCCTTTGAATGACACCAATACTTAAGCCAATTGTTGAAATTGATCATCTTGTCTTCATATTGTGGCATCATTCTTGGTGAGGGTAAGATGCTACTCAAGGTCAGGGTCATACCGGCCTGGGCTACATGCTCAGAGAGCTCCTCTATGTCTCTTTTCATGTAGTCCAGGGAGGTATGTCTCAGGTCATTCACACCAGCATATTTGTACTTGCCTTGAAGGGACCTGAGTGCTTGTGTTATGTGTCGGATCCTAGCACCCGACAGGCAGCTCACCATGACCTTCTCCTTGTTCAGCCTGGTGAGCAGGACATCAGTGTGCCTGACAATAGAGTCACCTATTACAAGTGTATTAGGTGTGTTGTTTAGCCTTAAGGGCTGTGACTGTTCGGCACACTGGCTTTGTGAGCTATGTGTTGCACGTGTTTTGTTTTGGGGTAGCGGTTGCTTGGGTGTCTGCTTTGGAGGACTCTGCTGCTTAGGCAGATTTTTATTTAGAACCTCCAAGTATGTTTTTGTGTGTTTATGTGTTTGGTTTGCTGTCGTGGTAGATCTATGTGAGACTGGAATTGTAGTGAGTGTGGTTTCCTTCTCCTCCTGACTGGTTACGCCAGTACTGAGTTGAGAGAGCTTAGCCTCCAGTTTGGCTATATGGTTGCATCTCTCACATTTCTTGGAATTTGTTGGGAAGAGGAAAGGGTTGTCTGTGTACATGAGGCAGTTGTAACATTGCCTCAAGATTCCCAGATTCACCAGCTGGACCGGAGAGGAGATTGACAACTGACCTTTGGACATGCTAGAATAATATTGGGAATTCCTTTATAATTGAAAAAAGGGCCAATGGGGAACAAGGTACTCAAGGGGAGTTTGTGAGGGTGTAGTGCTTTTAATTTTTTAGTGCTGACTTATATAATTGCTTTAGTGAGCAAGTGCCAGGTAACTTAAATGCAATGTGGCTAGGAATTCAGCAGTGTCATTTCTCAGAGGACTTAGGTAGTTTAGGTTAACATCAACTGGAATAACATTAATTTTATAGTTGTGGGCAGCTGAGGTGATACTAAGAATAAGAGATTTAAATTTGTTAAGAGAGGGTGCAGGTGGAAGGTAATCAACTGCTATTAGAAGGTGACTGTTCTTCTAGCAGTGAGGTTTTAGAAGGATCAGCTGGGTTCATTATATGAGGAGGTTTTTGCTTGAGCAACAATAGTTGGATTAAGGTGTTTTTTTATAAATATTGAGTAAGCCATCCATTGTCATTGCCATTTCTCATGTTTTGGAGATATTTGTAAGAGGAAAGTAAATTCTGAAAACTAAAGTTGCTTTGTTTGAGCCATGTTTCAGTGACAGCTATGATATTAAGTGAGTGGGTTGTAAGGAAGGTGTTTATCCTGTCAAGTTTACTAGAGATGCTTTGAGCATTAATTAATGCACAGGAGAAGGTGACAGTGTCAAGAATAGTTATGGGTGTTGCATGGTTAGAGGAACCTGTCATTGGTTCAGTCTTGGCTCTGAGGAGGATTATGAGCAGGATTGTGGTGAATATGTACAGATTTTTAGGAAGTTTGAGGTGGGGTTATTAGGGTCTGCTAGGCTTGGAGAAGTTGAGGCAAAGGGAGTGTGAAGTTGAAGTTGTGTGTGAGTGGCAGGTGGAGAATAGACAGTGTAAAACAGTAGGGAATGTATTGGGGTTGAAGTGAGTAACTATGGGGGTTTGTTGCAGGCTATTGAAGGACAGACTGAGAGATGGGAGAAGAGAAAGGTTTATTGCTGGTATGATGTAGTGGTTGAAAGAATGGAGGAGTAAGATGGTGCAGTGGAGAAGCATTATGGAGAGAAGATTTAGACAGAGAGTTCTGAAAGTAAATGTCTGAAGTCTATGATGATGGGACAGGACCACAGAGTGTATATTGGAAGGTGAAGGAGTTGAGAATGGTGTGTTGTTTGCTAGTGGATTTATTTAAGTGTGGACTGTGATGAAACTGTTTGGAAGGTTAGGGTGGGAATATATCACATTAAGGTGGTTGCAGAAGTGGAATACAGGTTTAGTGAAATTGTGTGTACCATTAATGGGTGGTCAGAAATGGGTGGGAGGGGGGTGGAGACAGTGATGTATAAACTGGAAAGCCTGGGGGTTGGCTGGAGGATTGGGAGTGGGAGTGGAGCAAAGCGGGACACACTTTTCCCCAGCTGGAATCAATCTATGAAGATGTGCAAGGTGGATGCCGGGGATATAGAGGACAAAACAACCAAAGCACAGTAGTAGTCAGAAAGAAAAAGGGGGGGATTAACTAAAACAAAGTGCCTTTATTTGTTAAAGCTATGAGTGTTTGCCTTCAAAATCAGAAACAAGTGTGCAAGGTGAGCTTCTAATCAAGCAAGCTAATGAGACTGAGCCTCCTTGCAGGCAGTTGGTAAATGCAACCTTTTCCCCAGGTAAGGAGAATGAGTTATTAATCTGCACTCTGCCAAGATGAGGGAGTAAGGAAGCTTTGAGTCCTTACTACCTTATTTGAATAAATGAATAGTGTTTCAGTAATAAATTTGAACAGGAAAATACATGGCTTGACAGACTTGCCCATGACTGACCAGAAATTACTTTTACATTGTTTCAGTTAAAGGTTGAATTGCTGGTAAAGTAAAAGGCTGGTCAGGTCCAACCTGGGCTTCCCTCAGTACAGCCAAGAGGTAAAACTAGAGCAAGTGCCTGTAAGAAAGCAAGGAGAGTGAATTAGTGAGAGAAAGTGTTATGAAATGTAATGTATTGCACCAAACATGCCTCAAAACTTGTTTTTTTCTTTTTTACAGGGCCAATCTGCACATCCCCTCCGTCTTAAAAATATTAACTCCACAATCACACAACAGAAAAAAGAGAAAAAGCTCACAAAGTGGATCACTGCCAATGTACATACACATTCCATGGAAAACTTTGTTAGGGGTGCAGATGGTTTTCAGTGTTTAGTTTTGCAGTATTGTCACTTGTTGAATTTTCCTTCAGTGACTCTACATGAATCCTTGACTAAATGGGTATCAAATGTAAGGCCAGAATTCCAGTGTTTCTTACCAATTTGCCAATACTTAGTTGTTTCCTATCAATAGTATATAAAGCTGATACGAAAGTGTCTTTGTCAATTGCCAAAATGTTGCATTTTTAACACCTTTATTGAATTATTTCTTAAGACATAGGTAAACATACATTTATATAAAAGAAAACAAACTGTGTTAACATGTTCACAGTTACAAACACTACACATTGCATACTGTACATGCTATTATACAATTACCATTAATCCAACATTACATAAATTGTTCACTTCCTGCCTTCTGTTAAACCTCACTCCTCCAAAGCATTGTTCTGCATGTATTGTTCCTGTAATTTCCATTTTTTCATGTAGTTTGTTCTTACCCTTACTTAAAGATCCAGCTTCCAGTTCTTTTATCTCTGTTACAATATTCACTACTTCAAATACAGTTGGTTTAGACTTTGATTTCCATTTTCTAGTAATTGCTTTTTGGGCATCCATCACAGTTAAACTTAGCAAGGACTTATTACATCTAGGCAATTCAAATCATGTACCCAGCTCAAAAAAAAAATCATTCTCTGGTTGCACCCATTTGATCCCCCAGTATCTCTGACAGAATACTCCATAGGGAATTTTTAAAGACTATCAACTCATAACACTCCCAAAATATATTTTCCCAGTTACCTTTTTCTTACCCATCACACCTCAAACATTTGCCATTCACCTGAGGAAAAATGATTTGGAGTCTGCTCGGAGGATAAAAATACCCATGCAAACACTTCCAAACAAAAATCCTAAATGTTCTACACTTTATTTCTAAGCCATACACATGTCCTCCCATGGTTTCTTTGTAAATTGTTTATCCAATCACTCTTCCCAATCATTTTTTTTACTTCCTCTGATTGATCCCTGTCCTTATTGTGCAATATTTTATATGATCTTTCAATTACCCCTTTTTACAGCAGCTTCTGTTCTAGATTTAACTAAAAACTCTACCAGAACAGATCTTTCACTTAGGATTCCCTATACCTTTCTCTTCACCTATACTCTGATATCAGTCCTTGATAGGGAAGGCAGTATTGAGCTTGCAGTCCAAATGTCTTCTTGGCATCTTTTCATTCTGTTACCTTTCATCTCTAGTTATTGCTCCCAATGCCTTGGTTTATTTGACATTTTTCTCCAGTAAATGTACACCTCCTCTTGCCTATTCTCCATATCAAAATGTTGTATTTTTGATATCACAAAGTCACTTCTACTAAATTATTTACATTTAATTTTTAGTACCATTTGAAGGGCGATAGTGTCAACAGCATTAAGGACAATTCACTTAGGTATACATTTATTCTGTATATTTGGTCAGCCAGACACTTGAATTACTTTTGACAGCTGAGAAAAAGATGTCAAAAAGGAGTGCTACCAAGACAGATCCTTGAGGGATTCTACTGGTGACAGGAGATTTTGAAGGCATGAGTCCTCCTCTTCTTACCTGTTGTATATAATCAGATAGGCAGTTGTGGGGTTAAGTTATTACAGCTTTATTTACCTTTATATCTCTGGTTTTATGCATAATTCTGTCATGGGGTATGGTGTCAAACACTGCAGTCAGTTTAAGATAAATTTTATGGACAAATAAGCCTTCATGTAGAGCAGCAGTCAAACTCTGAAATAAATTTCCAAGGTTAATCTTTCACATTTTAGCTTTCACAAAGTTATACTGGTTTAGATCATAAAGAAAATGGTCTCTTGTGTCTCCTTGAATAAGTTCTATGGAGATTTTCTCCATCACCTTGCACAATATGCTTTTGAGGCTGATTTGTCTGTAATTACTAGGGTGTGCAGAACTCCAGTTATCATAAATTGTAAATACAATATCATTTTTGCAGGTATTATAAATGTAAGTAATTTTTATTTATTTTTTTTTAATTTCCAATAAGCAAATAACATATAATCAAATACAGAATAAATACATTATGAATGGTATAACAAATTCTTATGAAGAACAAACAAAATGAACAATATGTACAAAGGCCTGAAAACAGAATGTTAAAACTAAAGCTTCAATTTTTTCCTGTTTTTCATCATTTTTAATTATTAGTAACAGAAATCTTCTGATATAAATCAGTAAGAGAAATCACTTTAATCCGAGGATTATGATGAATAAGTTAGGGTTATGTCTTAGTTCTTTAACTTTAGTCTCTCTGAGTGCTGTTTCATTTAAGAACAGAAGGAATTTGTCAAATGTTGAAGGACTAGATATATTCCATTTCTTGGTAATACATTTCCTTGCTACCACAAGGATGAACCAAAGAAGAGTATAGTTCATTCATTGAGTCATTTTTATCATTTACATTAAACAATATTAAAAACTTTGATAAAGAAAGTTTTTCAGTAAATGAAGCTTGTAGAAATCCCTAAAGAAAAAAAATTAGTAAATAAAGCTTTTAGAAATCACTCCCAGAATAAACTCAAGGAGGAACATTCATGGAATATATGAATCCAATCTGCTTTACATTCTTTTAAACACCTAAAACACAAAAGGGTACTGTTTCCATTCATTTTGGCAATTCCATTTGGGGTTAAAAAGGCTCTGTGCAACAATTTCTAAGTAAAACTATGCTAGTATTCAGACCAAGAAGTGTGTTTAACAGATGATAACAACTGATATTTATTATGTGAAGTAAGTTGAGATGCATGACCTAATGTACTATGATTCCAGAATGTTAAATTTAAATTTACTTTATATGCAATACATATTTTATAAAGTTTTGAAATTAAATTATCAATTTTTGTATTATTATATGTAGTTTCATATATTAAATAAAAAAATGTAGGTTCTTCTTTAAAGTGTGAATTGGAGAAGGATATGCATAGTTCGTCCGCATGTAGTTTCAGATTATGTAAAAATAATCAATCTTGACAGTTTAAATTCAATTTTGTAATAAGTTGTGGAATATCTTTAGATTTTAAATCTTTAATACACAGATACCAGCAGGAAAACCCCTTGGTCTCCTGCAATTCCAATGTATGGTTATTAATTTTATTGAAATGTTTTGTACTACTGAAAAGAATTAGAGATTCAGACAATATTTTCATGTAGATATTAGAAAAAAATCATATATTTAAAAGTTTTTAGTATAAGAGTTAAGTATTCTGAATCTGTAGGGCAAAAATACTTTATATTGTATTATATTGCAAAGATAACGCCAAAATAAATTATTTGAATTAGTTGGAATATATTTACATGTATTATTATTACTGTTATCAAGAATAATTAAGTGCAAAGTATTCCAGTTTGAATTATATTTAGGATGAATACAGTTTAGTATAATTGTAATTATTGAAGCTTTTACATAAGTATCTATATCTGGAAAATTAATTCCTCCTAGATTCCAGGGTCTTATGTGATTTGAGAGAGTTATTCTAGATTTGTGAGGGAACCAAAGGAAATTTAACAGGAGATTGTTTCTCTAATGTGCTGCTTATTTGAAAAAAGAGACAAGGTTTGGATTATATATAATATTTTGGGGAAAAGAATAATTTTTATTAATTGAAGTCTATCCTCAAATAAAATGAATAATTAATTCTATTTAGAAATAATATTTTTATTAAATCTATGATATTATCATAATTAACATTTCCTTTTTTCATCTATGGATGATAGTAATTTGATACTTAAATATTCCATTGAGAGAATCTGTGTGCCAATGATGCAATTTAAATAAAAAAGTAAAAGATTTCTTTGTTTTATTTATTATTATAAATTTAGACTTAGTTTGAATAAAAATAAAGTCCAGAAATAGATTGAAAAGTTTCTATTGTAGACTCAAGTTCAAAAAGAGTTGTTTCTGAATTAGAGAGTGTTAATAGAATATCATCAGCAAATGGCATGATTTTAGAGGAATAAATATTAAATATTTTTATAGCTTTAATATTTTGGTTTTGTCAAATTAAATTGGCAAGAATTTCAATTGCTAATGCAAATAAGATTGGAGAAAGAGGACAACCTTTTCGGTGCCTTGAGTTAAAGAAATATATTCAAAAATAAAAGGACCTATTTTCACATATGCTAAATTTTTTATAAATATCCTTTAAAAGTGAAATAAAAAACACAGGTACAAAGGCACTAAAGGTCTTTAGTAGTAAAAAACAGGAACAAACCAATGAAAAACTCCACAGACCACAAACTTAAAACAACAAACTTTAATACAAATGTGGTAAGTGATTTCGGGATACACCCTTCATCAGACAAATCCCATGCTATACAAACTCATTATTTAAATAACTATTATCCAATCAACAGTCAGAAACCTAAACAAATAGTCTACACCTCCTTAAAACTGGTTTTAAAGGCACAAGCCCATTCAAACCTGGCCTTCTGTCTGCTGCATGTTCTATAATCCATTGTGTGTTCACAATACTCAATATAACAAACAAGGTCACCACCCCTTGGATTAATTTTAAATACTTGTAGGGCCATAAAGTTGAAAAAATATCCTTGATGTTTACTAACATGTTGATACAAAGCATTATGTACAGCCTGCAAATGTATAGCAGACAAATGCCTCACAATCCTACTTTTAAACTTGCAGTTGGTCTTCCCTATATAAAATTATGAACAACACATACACCTAGCTAAGTATATCGCATTAACTGAGTTGCAATTTGCTTGCAACCTAGGATAGTATATCCTTTTACTAACCAGATGAACAAATGTGTGGATATTAGATATATATCACATGCTTTACAAAGCATGCAGGTATATGTTCCAAACCTCCCAGTTACACTGACCTTACTTCTATCCCTATCACACAGAATTTGTTTCAAATTCCTGTCCCATTTAAATATAAAGCTGGGAGCATCTCTAACTATCCCTCTTAAAGCATCATCAGTCTGTAAAATTCTCCAATTGTTTCGTATTATATCACAAATACCACTGACATCACCACTGACATCACTACTATACTTAATATATAGATTTATGTTATTCTTCAGTTTAGTCCCGTCTTTAAAATAAGCAAGCCTATTCTCTACACCTTTTCAAGAATACTATGCAGCTGCTCTAATCTATCTAATTTGCAAAGTGTATTTTATCACCTTATTCACTTCATTGCGGTGATACCCTCTTGTAATGAAATGAGACATTAAATCACCTATCTCAGTGTCTAGTTGCCCTTCATCTGTGCAAAGCCTTGATGTCCTATAGGTCTGACCTTTAATAATATTACAAAAAGAAAACCAGGTTGCATACTACCCTTCGCTAACAAACCATTCCTCCAACATTGTTTCCTAAAAATGTTCATATTGATCCTATTAAAAAATCAATCTCAGTATAAGAATGCTGTTAAGTAAAATGCAAAAAACTTGTAGTAGATGCCAGATAAAGAACAAAATTCCTCAATGCGTCTGCTGCCTGTGAGAAAAACAAATTTGTGATTTTTTTTTATCTTTTAATATCAGTGTTCCTAGAAAACATTTCCATGAGAAAGGAATCGTTTCATTAGACTGAATTTCAGTAAGTGTTTTGTGAAAGAAGGATAAGATATGAGAAAGAAAGATTTTATATATTTCTGAAATTATCCCATCTAGTCATGCAGCTTTATTTGATTGTTTTTTTAAATTTTGTCTACAACGTCTATGTAAGTAATGTTTTTCTTTAGATGGCATTTTCTTAATATTAAGATTGCCAAATTTAAAAGTTGATGTATGAATATTAGAATTAGTATTTAGAGTAGTATTCTATCTAGGCTGATCTGCGTACCATATCTGTAGTCAAGGAATAGGAGTTCCTGTAATTACTTAGAAATAATCTTGCTGTATGTCAGACAACATTGCCTGATGCTAAGTATACCCAAACACTACTGTAGTCTCCTGCTGTTGGCGCTGTAATGGTAGAACATCAATTATGTACAATGTGGATATAATCCCATATTGGGACACACACCTTACTTAGGCAACAACATACATTACATAGTCTCATGTCCTCAGTTCTAAGGTGTCTTACTACAACTAGTATGGAAGAACAATCTAACCAAAATGACAGCATCAGTCTTCAATACAGCATTTCAAAATGAAAATTAGAATAAACTCTTGTGAGAGGAAAGAACATCTACACATGAATATAACACAGGGTGGCAACACTGTTAAGAACATGTAAACTGAGTGTAAGCAGCGATGTTTGGATTTGTACAATATACTTAACATAACAAGCTATTGAAGGTTTGCTGAAACACAAGCGTCACTCAAGATTTATTTTCAACTGTGATACTGCACATTTCAATAGATGACATCACCACTGAGTATTACATCAATGTTTCTGCTAAAAAATGGGCACACAGCACAAGCACACTGAGTAGATATATATCATATATGTATTTGCAGCTTGTTCTTCACAGTAAAAAGAAGAAACACACACTCACAAAAGGCAATCAGTCCTGTATTTGAACTCCCTACCTCTCTACTGACACAATCTACACACAAGTGTATTACAGGCACGTGTCACAGGAAAAGTCTGAGTGTATATGAGCCACACTGCATCTTTGAAGGAATGACATCAGCTGTGTCTTCCAAAGGAGATGAGAGGGTAAAAATTACTCCTACTATCATGTAGAATTCTAAATGTTGTCAATACTAAGAAGTGTAAGACACTCCTGCATCCATTTACATTCAGGCACACACACACACACACACACACACACACACACACACACACACACACACACACACACACACACACACACACACACACACAGTCATGAGGTTCTCACTGCTGTATTTGAATTTGCTACCTATCTACATGCAAGTGTATTACATGCACACACCACAGGAAAGGTCTGATTTTAGTAGTGTGAGAGTACATTTTAGAAAAGGATGACTTCATCAGCATGTTGTAGACAGTGTGTATTTCTGGGTGTGTGTGATTCATCTGACCATGTAAAAGTCACTCACAACTGGGAGTCAAATGAGCACAGCTGTTGAATTAATCCTCCAGTGATGCTATGGCACACCATCCCACACACACACAAGTTGACTGTTGTGAAATTAGAACCCTCTGCCTATCTAGTTACATAATTTAGAGGACATAGCACTTCAGAAGTGCCATCACAGTAGTCTGACTTGTACACTGTGAGAGTGTACTTTACAGAGGTTGACGTCAGAGTTTTGTTGCAGAGAAGATGATGTTGGGAGAAGGGTCTAATACTAATGGAGACTCACCCTGCAGTGTAAAAGTTTCTCCAGACTGCTAGTTTAGTGAGATCAGCAGTACATAAGGTCATATTTGCATGACTCTATACACAACTCACATATACACTAACACAAGTTGACTGCTGTGTGTAGGCACACAATTTAGAGGACACAGTACTTTATGCAAGCACCACAAAAAAATGTCTGACTTCTAAAATGTGACAGTGCAGTGTGCACATGATTAATTTCTCATTCTGTGTCAGAGAAGATATTGTGCTGTTGAAGTTTATGTGCAAAGCCATATTTATTGATAGAGTTTAACTCACAGTTTATTGTATGTTAAACAGGAAACACACCATCAAACGACAGTAAAAACTGATATGTATAATGAATTAACCTTAATTAAGGAGTTTTTTAGTCAAAGAGGTTATCCCCCAGATATGATGCAGGAAGTGATCACTTATGTTATTAGTCAAAGAGGGATTAAATATAAACCCTTATTGGGATCAGGTATTGTTCAAAATACACCCATCCTTAAAGAAGGTGTTCAGCCTAGTTTCAAACGTGCATGTATAATTCCCTATTGTTTAGGTGTGGACAATATTAAAAGAATTATATGCAAGTTTTGGTATTTGATAAGTAATGATCAAATGTTAGTTGATATTTTAGGTACCAAACCCAATTTTGTTTTTAGGATGGGTTGTAATTTTAAGAAGTCATTCGCACAGCAACACCTAATTCAACGTTCGGGGAATAAACATTCTAGAAAGACTACTTGTAGAAGTTGTGGTTGTTGCAATTACTGTAAATATATGTCCAGTGCAAGCAAGATATATCTTAAAAATGGACATAACAGTATTATTGCCAGTCAACCAGGTAACTGCAATACCAAACAGGTCATTTATTTGGCCATATGTGATGTGTGTCCCGCATTTTACATAGGAAGAACTGAGCGGTATTTGAAGAAGCGTATTTATGATCATATGTATTGTATCAAGACCAAAGATATAAATAACGCTTTATATAGACACATACAGGCAAAGGGAACAGAACACATGTTTAAATTCAGCATTCTAGAGGTTATCCCGAACGATCCGAGAGGTGGTGATATTAAAAGTTTAATAGCCTTCAGAGAAACCTGGTGGCAACTATTTTTGGATGCTACCAATCCACCAGGTCTGAATGAGTGCATTTCTATAAAATCATTACTTTTATAAATTTAATAATTATTTAATACTTATTTAATTTTTTAGAAAAAATTTTTTAGAAATTCCTTATTTAATTATTCATACAATTATTACATAATTATTTATTTATTCAAATATTTCACTAATTCATTATATAATTAATCATTATTATTTATATTCTACAACCATTTACAACGACCTAAGATCTATTTATTTACAATGGTTTATAAGTACCCTCAACCTTCATATGAATTGTATCATTTGTATTTTAATGAATTATTGCTTACAATATAAATTTTTGAAGTCTTATTCAGGTCACTATCTATATCATTGATTATTATATGCATGATTTTTCGTGGTGTTTAGTAATAGGTCAACAATATCTTATCAATAGTTTATTAATAGCATATTAAGCAATTTTATACATTTTTACATAATATTTATAGTATGTTTTATAGTTTTTAAACAATAATTTTTGTTATTTATGTATATATTATTCTCTATTCATTTAGTTACATCTGTCGTGTACCATATTCTGATATTTAATCAATTGATGCTTACTTAATTAATGAACATTCATCAAAAAAAGTTTGAGAGGTAGATAGTTCAAGCACAGAAGTTCCCACATTTAGTAGGCATATTGTTTCTTATCTCCAACATCTATTTCCATTTGTTAGCGTTTTTGTACAGTTAATGATGTATTTTTAAAGTATTTTTGCACAGCTAGTTAAAACGCTTATCTAGCTACGCTACTTGCACAGTACATAGTGAGTATAGAGCTTTACTCATTAGGAGGCATTTTTAATATGCTCAACATTTGCAATATATTTTTATATTTTTAATAATATATTTTTGAACAATGCTTATGTAATTTTTTCTTACCATGTGTATTTTTAAGGAGGATTATTTTTATAAGGTTGATTATATTTGTTTCATTGTGTCATTTGTGTTACTTGCGTTGTTTACATTTCATATAGAGGAAGTGCAATGTATCTTTAAAATTTCATCAGCTGTTTTTGGCGCCAAAGAACTTATAAATAGAGTTTTTTAATGGGTTTACTGTTAGTTCTGATGAAGACCATGGATATGGTTGAAAGCGCTCAACTTGTTTGCCTTTAACGTTATTTTTTATTGTGCACTGTCCCGTTTGATGTAGTGGGCTCTGTTTAGTGCCACGCACTTGGATGGAACCTGCCGTTTGTTTTTACTGTCGTTTGATGGTGTGTTTCCTGTTTAACATACAATAAACTGTGAGTTAAACTCTACTGGTCGTGGATTTTGGTATTACACGCTCATTGATGGGGCCGAAGTTTCGTTTTGCTGTTCCAGTCAACATATATTTTTTACGATATTTATTGATATGAAGGAGTGAGTGCAATCTTCTGATCATTAATAAATACATACTGATGACTTAGGTCAGTTGCGCTGTCATTAATGTATAGTGCAGAACTGGGAGTGACATGTACCTGTTTTACATGACTTCACAGTAAAAAGAAGAAACACACACTCACAAAAGACAATCAGCCCTGTATTTGAACTCCCTACCTCTCTACTGAAACAATCTACACACAAGTGTATTACAGGCATGTGTCACAGGAAAAGTCTGAGTGTATATGAGCCACACTGCATCTTTGAAGGGATGACATCTGCTGTGTTTTCCAAAGGAGATGAGTGGGTAAAAATTACTCCTACTATCATGTAGAATTCTAAATGTTGTCAATACTAAGAAGTGTAAGACACTCCTGCATCCATTTACATTCACACACACACACAGACACACACACACACACACACACATGCACACACACACACACACACACACACACACACACACACACACACACACACACACACACAGCCATGAGGTTCTCACTGCTGTATTTGAATTTGCTACCTATATACATGCAAGTATATTACATGCACACACCACAGGAAAGGTCTGATTTTAGTGGTGTGAGAGTACATTTTAGAAAAGGATGACTTCATCAGCATGTTGTAGACAGTATGTGTTTCTGGAGGGAAAAGGGTGTGTGTGATTCATCTGACCATGTAAAAGTCACTCACATCTGGGAGTCAAATGAGCACAGCTGTTGAATTAATCCTCCAGTGATGCCATGGCACACCATCCCACACACACAAGTTGACTGTTGTGAAATTAGAACCCTCTGCCTATCTAGTTACATAATTTAGAGGACATAGCACTTCAGAAGTGCCATCACAGTAGTCTGACTTGTACACTGTGAGAGTGTACTTTATAGAGGTTGACATCAGAGTTTTGTTGCAGAGAAGATGATGTTGGGAGAAGGGTATGATACTGATGTAGACTCACCCTGCAGTGTAAAAGTTTCTCCAGACTGCTAGTTTAGTGAGATCAGCAGTACATAAGGTCATATTTGCATGACTCTATACACAACTCACATATACACTAACACAAGTTGACTGCTGTGTGTAGGCGCACAATTTAGAGGACACAGTACTTTATGCAAGCACCACAAAAAATGTTTGACTTCTAAAATGTGGCAGTGCAGTGTGCACAGGATTAGATTCTCATTCTATGTCAGAGAAGATATTGTGCTGTTGGAAGTTTTTGTGCAAAGCCATATTTATTGATATGGAGTGAGTGCAATCTTCTGATCGTTAATAAATACATACTGATGACTTAGGTCAGTTACGCTGTCATTAATGTATAGTGCAGAAATGGGAGTGACATGTACCTGTTTTACATGACATTGAACAGGTGAGACACATGCACTTGTGAAACACAGGATGATGAAGCATTCATGGCTCATCAGGTTAGGATGATGACATGTAAACTTTAATTAATGCGCTGATACTAGCACCAGTATCTGCTCATACATGGCCAATGTGCATTGTTAGTACAAAACAATCCTTAATGCTCCAGTGCAGTAGGGCTAAATAATAATATGTGTGCCAAGGCTCTATGTGGTTATATATCATTAGGGCTAAGTAATGATGATGTACGTGTGCCAAGGCTCTATGTGGTTGTATATCATTAGGGCTAAGTAATGATGACCTACGTGTGCCAAGGCTCTATATGGTTGTATATCATTAGGGCTAAGTAATGATGATGTACGTGTGCCAAGGCTCTATGTGGTTGTATATCATTAGGGCTAAGTAATGATGACCTACGTGTGCCAAGGTTCTATATGGTTGTATATCATTAGGGCTAAGTAATGATGAAGTACATGTGCCAAGGCTCTATGTGGTTGTACATCATTTGGAAGTGTAAGTGCTGCAGTGCAGACATAACTGTACAGAATGAAGTCTTCAGTCAACCACACAGTTCAGTACAATTCACATGAAATAATAATATCCAGTAACAATACTTACATTTGTTCAAAATTTCTTCGTAAAGCACAGTGCAGAGAAACTCATTTATGTGGATGTTGGCAAAGTATTAGCACATGTGTGATTCTGCTTTAAGGTGTTGAACTTGAAATAAGTTAGCAGTGTTCAGAGGTGCTTCCTGCCAACCTTTATGCAAATAAGGAGCAGAGAGACAATGGTCTGTTTGTGACTAAATGTAGAACAGATCTGTTTTATGTTAATGATTAATGTGTAATGATGTCAACATTTGTAGAAATAAAACTGAACAGAAATGTTGATTATCTTAGCTCATCACAGAGGAGCTCATGCTGTACTAACTTTTAATCACACATTGCAACAGACACTCATAGCAAGTTCAATAAAAGCATTAGGTAGGCAGCAGTATTGATTACACATATCAGTGGGAGCCTCCCTTACACTTTCTATGATAGCCAACACCCTGATATATATATATATGGAAGGGTTAACTGTATCACAGTTTATTACCTTAACTCTACTTCACTCTTTTTAATTTCTCCAAATCTTTGGGGTTTCTAATACCATGACCCCATGACTAAGTCAAAGTATGATTAAAGTTCATGAAATTAGTATTGTTTCAAACTTTGATGTCAGCCAAAAGTGCTCTTCGCAGCGCCTACAATGTGCCCAGTAATGACTCTTTCTACAAATCAGGTGATTTTTGTAGACTGCTACTTCCTTCTACAACAGGGGGGGGGGGCATCCTCCCCCTGGGTCTGGCCTGGTCCCACTGTAGGAATGTTTCCATATTTTGAGGAATCTACACTGTCATTTTTTCCAGTCCTGGCACCAGTGTGCCTACCAGGAGTGGGCACTTTTTTATCCTGGGTCTTGTGCACCCAGCTATCTCTTATAATTTTTGACCTACTTCTGTCCATGATATATGCTATATAAATACAGTCTATATATCAGTGTCGCCTTGCTGAAATGTTGTGAAAACAGGGTCCACCTCACAAAGGTACTCACCAAGACTTGATTATGAATTCAATTTCAGCTCTACTACTCTCCTTTGCTTGCTGACTTTTCATCTCTCCATTCAGACCTTTTAGTATAGCACAGGAGATGTATTGGTATTTGTACTAACCTAACCATGCCAATGTGGTTTAAGGCAAAAACTCACCACATTTTGCAGAAACATTTGAAATGCCATTTTGGATCACATAGTACACTTGGTTGTTGCCAGAACTCGTGCAAATGTTGAGGACTAAAATTGATAAAACAGAAGGGGGATGGACAGATACGTAGGCATGAAAGATACATAAAAACAGACAGTAAGAGTTTCAATTTTGCTGCATTATAACCATTGTCAAGATGCAAAATTAAGTTTTAGTTTATTGTCTTAACACATCACAAAGGAAATCAGACTTCACATGTCAAAATCACAGCAGTGAAAGGACAGTGATAACTTACTCAGCCATTGGAGGATGTAGGTATTAGCCTTCTGCAATGTAGTGACAGCATGAAAATGCTATAAGATGACATTTACATCCCTCAACCTACTGGCTAGTCAGTGGTACAAAGGTGTGAGAGAGAAGGGGTGATGATAGAGACAGCTGGACAGACACATATGAATGGTTGGTGTAATAGGTCATTAATGCACATCTTTATGGTGTGCCCTCAGTATTCATCTGTCATGCTCTGTATCAGCAGACGGCTCTGGGGATCATGAAACTTTAGGAGAGGCAAACATGACTAAGACATGAGTAGAAGAAGGGTGGTTTACTAAATTTTCTTTATGGTCATGGATGTGTTTGCAAATGTTGTTTTTTTTGCAATGGTATTCAAAACCTGTTAATTAAAGGTCATAACTGGATAAAAATTAAAACGTATGTCAGGAAATGTATCACAGAAGTTAAAACTACAGTAAGAAATAATGTGACATACATCTGGAATCGAACCCTTGATGCTATATCCAAAAAGCAATCATCAGGAAAGTGATTTATGTCAAAGTTCCACACAAGAAGTTGAACCTTATTATATCCAGTACTCAAAGAACAGTTAGAGTAACTATTGCCAAGTATTGCCTTTATTCTGCCTTTACTCTGTATTCTGATAGCACGTGTGAGGATAACCAGATTACTGTGGGTGATGGCAACAACTGACCAGGATTTGCCATAGAGCACAAACAGCTATTAACTGTCACTCAGCATTGGTGTGTGATACCAAACTATGCACAAATGATGAGTAGTGAAAGCAAAGGCTTTCTTACTGGCCATTACGGGCCATGTGTGTTACTGTTTGATTTTATATTTGACCAGATTAAACATGTGAAAAGGGAGATGATAGGAAAGTGATAGGAAAGTGGTGAAATAGGGGACAAGCAGAGGGAAGAACACAGGAGAAAAAAATAGAGGAATTTGCAGAAAGGTAGTGTGAGAGAATCATAGCTATCCACTTCTTCACAACATAAATGTAGAACTGTAGACAGACTTCATTGAATTTGGACTGTCACTGCGCCAAGAGTAGATGGAAATTTATGTATTTATATATATATATATATATATATATATATATATATATATATATATACACACATATATATTTATTTATTTATTTATTTAAGTTTGATGACCGGGGAAGTCCACTGGGCCAAGAAGAGCCCATTTTCAATGGAGGCCTGGGGAGAAAAGCTCCACAATAATTGCGAGTTACATTTCACATGTTACAAAAGGACATAGTACAGCTAATTAAACATTTACAGATAAGCTCCATGATATTTGCAATTGGCTTGTCACAATGTTACAAAAATGAAAAGACATAATCAATACAGAAATTTCACCATTTACGTAAAGTGAATATTTTTGTTATAAATTCAGTTGTAGGTTTAACATTTCAAAATATATAGCTACTGGCCATTAGTAGGTTAGGAAATATTATGCATGGAGAGGGTAATAGTATATTTGAGACTGGAGAGTATAGTACAATAGATATTAGAGAGAAAATTCGTTTTTAGTAGGGGAGGGATTGTTTTGGGTGGGATGAAGTAATTTTGGGTGGGATGAAGTAATAGTAGAGGTAGATGGATGAGTCAGTGCAACATGGAATGAGGGGGAGGGGGTTAAGTTGGAGCATGGCAAGGGCATTCATATTTGGAAGAAAGATGAGAGAGTAGCTGAGATTTGAAATTTGTATGGTTAGGTAGGTTGCGTAGTTGTGTGGGGAGTGAGTTCCACTGTTTAGCTAAGGAGTGGGACAGCAGTAGATGGCCAGGAGGTCATGCAGGTTTGTGGACCTGAAGGAGATTTTATTTTTTGGATCTGAGTGAGCGGTTGGGAATTTAAGGTTTTAAAGAAGTAGTGAGAGCTGGGCAGTTGGCAGGTTTAAAGATGAGCTTGTGGGCAGTGGTGAGTTGTAGGTAACTGAGGTAGTTGGGTAGTTCAAGCCAGTTGAGGGTGAGGAGTGAGTGGCAGTGGTGGGATGAGTTTTTTGAATTGGTTGTAAATTTGAAGATCTTGTGGCAGCAGGATTCAAGTTTGGACCGAAGGCCAAGATGGAGATTGGTGAAAAGAGGGGCGCCATACATAAGGGAGGGGAGTAGGAAGGTGGATGCAAAAGTTTGATGGTTAAAGGGGCTTAGGAAGTGGTTGTGCCTGTGCAGGAGACCTAACTTTTGGTGGATTTTCTTGATTGTGGAGTGGATGTGGGTGTCAAATTTTAGTTCTTCATCAATAATGATGCCAAGAAGCTTGGTGTTGGGAACAATTTCATGGAAGGTGTTGTTTTGGCTCTGTATGGTAAATGTGGATTTGTCAATGGAGTTTTTCATAGGGGAAAAACATTAGTTTGGTTTTATTTGCATTTAGTGCCAGATGGTTAGACTGCATCCAGGTTTCTGTTTTGGAGAAGGCTAGTTAGGTTTTTGTTAGGAGTTCAGAGGGGGAGAAGGCTGAGCAGATGATTGTTGAGTCATCTGCATATTGGATGAATAATGAGTCTGGGATGGATTGGTGAAAGTTGGTAATGAATAGGTTGAAGAGAAGAGGGCCAAGAACAGAACCTTATGGGACACCTGTGGGTGTGGGAAAGAAGGGGGAGGTTGAAGTTTTCCATTGGACAGCTTGTTGGCGGTTGGACAAGTAGCTGGAAAACCAGGTGATGGTGGTGCGAGAGAGGTGTAGGGTGGACAATTGGGATAAAAGTAGGGTGTGTGAGATGGTGTCAAAGGTCTTTGACAGATCTAGGAATAGTGTGGATATGAACTTGCCTGAGTCGCGTTCGAGGTTTATGGTTTCAAGAAAGGAAAAAAGGGCAGTCATGGTGCTGTGGCCAGGGCAGAAGCCATATTGGGTAGAGGAGAGGAGATTGTTTAGAGTTAGGTGTGCCATGAGCTGTGCTTGTATTGTTTTCTCTAGTATTTTAGAAAGCTGGGAAAGGATGGCAATAGGCCTGAAGTTGATGGTATCAGTATTTTTGCCACCGTTGTGGAGGAGGATGATGTAAGCATGGCGCCAGATAGAAGGGACATATGATTATTGTATGGATCTATTTATAAGAATAGAGATAGGCTAAGCAATGCTGTCTGCAGATTGTTTGAGGAAGATGGGTGGAAGGTTGTTGGGTGAATTGCAACAGGGTTTTAGTTTGAGGAGAAGTATTTTTATAGTGCTTGTGGGGATGGGCTTGAGGCAGAAAGATGTGGAGGAAGTCTGATGATTGGGGTGGTGGTTGGGGCAGAAGGGGGTGGTGGTGGAGGAGGGGGGGTGGAAAGGAGGCTGATAGTTTAGCTATGCAGTCTGTGAAGAAGTCATTTAAATGGCAAGCTGTTTCAAGTTTGGAGAGGTTGGTGTCAGGGCAGAGGTTTTCTTTGTTGCCAGGATGCAGCATGGATGAGATGGAGTCCCAGAATTTTTGGGGATTTGTTGAGTGCAAGGACTGTAGTTTGGAGTAGTGGGCTTTGCGGTCTTTAATTATTAGCTTTTTGCAGAGTTTTATAGTTGCTTATACTCTAGGAGTATGTTAGGGTTTTTATGTTTTTGATATTGCTTCCATTTTTTGTCCCTTTGGTGCAAGGCTAGTTCAACATCTTTTGATAACCATGGGCAGGGATTGGTTTTGATGCAATTGGTTCAAGAGGGGCTTGCTGATTGAGAAGGGTTAGGAAAGAGTGGTTAAAGTAGGAAATGGCATCATCTAGAGGAAGGGTTTTTAGAGGGGACCAGTCAGTATGCTTTAAGCATTCGGTGAAAGTTAGAGGGTAGAAAGTGGAGAGGTTGTGGGTTTGGATGTAGTGGTGCTGTTTATGCAGTGGAGATGGGAGATGGGAGATGGTTGGTGAAGGTTGATAGGTGATCGCTGAGAGGATCAGGTAATGTTCCAGCTTTGGTGATAAAGTTTGGGTGAGTTGTTAGGATCCAGTCAATGATGGTACCAGAGGTACCATCTTTATTTGGTCTGGTTGGAGACTGTTTTAGTTGGGTGAAGTTGTACAGGTTGATTGTGTGGGATGGGGCTTCAAAGTTAATAGTATTCCAGTTGATGTTGGTATCACCAAGTATATAGGTTTCATTTTTTATATTGGAGGAGAATGAGGACAGGATGTTTTCAAGAGTTTTGATATTATCACCAGGAGGAATATACAGGGCAGTGATACATATGGACTTGTGGTTGTTTATTTTTAGTAAACCTATTATAATTTCAGCATTGGGAAAGGTTGGTATTTTGGGAGGCCATGGTGGTGCAGAGGTTAGCATTGCTGTCTCACAGCAAGAGGTTCTCTGGTTCAATTCTCAGCTGGGGTGCTTCTGTGTAGAGTCTGCATGTCCTCTCTGTGGTCGCATGGGTTTCCTCCAGGTGTTCTGGTTTCCTCACACATCCCAGAGACATGCAGTAGGTGGATTGGACACTCTAAATTTGTCCTAGTTGTGAGTGTGTGCATGTGTGTGCCTTCTGTGGAAGGTTGAGCGCTGGGCTGGCAACTCGACACTGTAAAACCCCACTGCAAATCATGAGCAGACAGATGATCCACTGTGGCGACCCCTAACCAGGAAAAAACGAAAGAAGAAAGGTTGGCATTTTATTGGAGTAGGGAGTTATGGTATGGAAGGTGGGGTAGATTATTGCTACTCCACCTCCTTTTTTGTGGGCTCTATCATTGCAAATGATTTGGAAACCTGGTGGTAGGATTTCGCTATCTTTTATATAGGTTTTCAGCCAGGTTTCAGAAACGTTGGTAATGTCAGGGTTTTTATGGAAGAGCCAGGCATGGGAGTTGGAGATTTTGTTTTTTAAGCTTTGTGCATTATGTGTTGTAAGGTGAATGGATTTTGAGTTTGTGGGTTGAGTGGAGGGTTTGGTGAGACTGATGTTAGAGATGGGTCCAGGGTTGGGGATGGAGGTCACCATCTAGTGAGAAAGAGATGTGGTGGAGTAGAAGAGTGAGGCAGTGTGTTGAGCAAGGGTAGCTTGGGTTGTGTGAGAGTAATGATTTTCTGGTATCAAATTTAAGAGGGGAGTACAGGGGGATTGGGTTGGGAGCAGTTCTGTTTTAAAGAAATAGATTGGGTTAGAGGTAAAGCATTCATGTGAGATGGATGAGTAGGATGGGAAGTGAGGTTGATGGTAAGATGTAGTGAAGTGTGTGAGAGTTATGACAAGGGTTGGGAAAAAGTGTGAGATAGGTAAGAGAAGAAAGAGAGATTAGTAGGGCAAATGGGGTTATAGGGAGAGATGGTATGTAGAGCATTGTAGGAAGGGTGGATGTTTGGGGTGATGTAGATCTACAGGTGGGTGGGGTTTGGCTTAGGTGTGTTGTGATTGGAGAGGTGTTGGGTGGGGAGGAGTCAGGGGATGTATAAGAGTACAGTTAGTGGGGGCAGGTCGAATTTGGGAGCAGGGTAGGGGAGCGGAGTGAGCCCAAAGGGTGAACGGAGTGGGTTACACCTTCCGGGAGGAGTAGCAGTCGCCAAACAGAAAACAATCAGTGAGAAGGTTAGCAACTACAGAAAAAGGGCAGCCTATCCATTTTGGTTTGAATGTTACCTTTCTGTTTTTTTTTATTATTTATGCACCAATGGGAAGCTGCAGTTCACTGAGAAGTAGGAAATTAATGTAGTTATGCCAGGGGTTTTAGAAAGGGACATGCAGTAAGTGCACACTACTGGGGGATGCCCATGGGACAGACAGAAACAGAGTGTAGTCAGGCAGAAGTTTTTAGTATTTAAAGATGGTGCCGCAGCTCAGTGGAGGAATAAGTAAACTCTCAAGAGGAAGAGGGAGGGAAAATACAGGACTTACAGGGCTGGGAAGCTTACAATAAGATTATGTTAGGAGTCCGAGAGAAGGGGGCTAAGAGCCAGGGTTTGGAGAAAGCTGTGAGAAAACAGGTTTGACAGGTCTAGGAAACTTACACTAGAATTATGTTAGGAGAACAGAAAAGGGGGGGGCTATGGACCAGGACTTGGAGAAAGCTGTGAGAAGAGAACACCAATCAACCAGCTAGCCCATGTCAGTATATAAAGGTGTCTGTTTATCTGTGTGAATTCAAAAGCAGATTTAGTAGAGCATCAGAGAAGTAGAATATAAAATAAATGTAAAGGTTTGGGAAACTGTATATATTTGTTACAATAAATGGGAGAATAAAATATAAGAATATAAAACAATGTGATATATAAGATAAATAAAATATAAGAATATAAAAATAAATGCAAAGCTTTGGAAAAATGTATATATTTGTTACAGTAAATGGGAGGAAAAACAGGGGGTCCAGAAGTGTGCACAGCAGAAGAATCAGTAGGAGTATCACAGAGAAAAGATTATAATAGACCTACACTGCTCACAGTCTGTTGATAAAAGTAGAACTTGCAGTGGCTTTTACTGGTTTTTACAGGGTTCCGCTCTCTGTGTTCTTATATGCAGGCAATTGCTTCAGGTTTTTTTTTTTGTTTGTTTTTTTTTACCTTTGAATGTGTTTAAGGGAAGTTGTGTTCACTACTGAGGGATGCCCGTGGGACAGACAGAAACAGAGTGTAGTCAGGCAGAGGTTTTTAGTATAGAAAGTATTAGTATAGAGGTTTTTAGTATAGAAAGAGTATAGAAATAACAGAATAATGCTGTAGAGCCAATTGTACCAAATAAAGTGTGCCAAGAAGATGCATAGGAAAAGTGGAGAGCTATGTAGGGATCTTTATTTTATTTTTCTCTTTGTGCCCATTTTTCTTTTTTTTTAACTTTCAAAGAGGAGGACTGTTGGGAAGAGGCTTAGGAATGTGACGGTAAGGTGGGTAGGGTAAGTGAGGAAGCAGGCACAGACATACAAAACAGACAGTGATGGTGATGGACACAAACATTTTGGAGACAACATGATTATGGATAGGTAGGGGACATTGGAGGTACACACACATCAAGCATGAGCAAAGCAAGAATCTAGTCCTTATCCTCGGAACTGTCATCATTGTCTCCTGTCTCAGTTTCCTGTACCAATGTGGCGTCACCTTTGTAATATGATGAAGCACCTTTCTTACATGGTCACTTCAGACACCAAGACCCCTTTCCATGTAGTGAAGTGTGTGTGAGAGTTATGACAAGGGTTGGGAAAAAGTGTGAGATAGGTAAGAGAAGAAAGAGAGATTAGTAGGGCAAATGGGGTTATAGGGAGAGATGGTATGTAGAGCATTGTAGGAAGGGTGGATGATTGGGGTGATGTAGATCTACAGGTGGGTGGGGTTTGGCTTAGGTGTGTTGTGATTGGAGAGGAGTCCTGGGATGTATAAAAGTACAGGTAGCCCTGTCAGCTCAGCTCTTGCCAGTGGACAAAATCACTACCTCCACTACTACTGTTATTACTCCTGGAGGGTATCAGTGCACCAGCAGCCAGGGCAGAGCTACCTGACGCAGATGGAACAGGTAGGACAGGGGCTGGGGAGGCAGTGCTGACTGGTTGGGACTCTGCAGTGCTGGGTGTCAGTGCTGCAACCTTTGGAGAGATGGTGGGCCAAGCCATTGTGGTTGGTCTAGCTCTCTGTGCTGAATGCATTAAAAAAGAAAATTTTTAAGTTATGGAAAAATATTAAAAAAAAATAATAGAGAGTGGGACAAAAAAGAGAGAGAATTAGATCCATGGCATGTCATATGACTATCTAATTTCACTGCATGCACATTTATGATTATCCAGTCTATACATCTTTGCCACATCTAGTTACAAGGTTAAGGTCTTACTCTGTTTTACCATTAATCAGTTGCATGCTGTGATATCATAAATACAACTATTTATTTCACTATTGCCATATTGCATATAACTCTATAGTTATTAGGCTTACATTAAGGCCTGATGCATACATACTCCATGCCTCTCGGAGGTGATTTAACTTCTCCTGGTACACCACCCTTTTTCCTGCAATGTCTTCATCAATGGCACAATAGAGAAGAAGAGACGTGAAAGCATAATGAATACCAGTCTTAGCTGTCTACTTCATTCTATATAATCGAATGCTGATGAGTAAGTATACATACGCAACTGAGGGGTGTCAGCAGTTCTAATCTCATTCTCCCATTGACTAAGGAGGTCCTTCTTGCACCATTCCAGGTCAGTATAATGGTGATGACAATTCTTCCCAGTGCATGGGATGCCAATTGAACTGAAAACAGCCCTGGCTATTCTGTTTCAAGCCTCATTCTTAAATATAGACCCAAGCAGCAGCCTACAGCTGTAGTTCTTCACAAATAGTGTCACAAAAATTCTGGACTCCTCAACACCTGATCTCAGTGCTCTAAATGCAGCACCATCATCTTCCACACCAGCCATGCTTGCAGAAGTCAAGCAACAACTCTGTGTCTGAATTGGTGCCAAATTCCAATCTTGCATTTAACAACCAGTGCACAAACATACACAACCATGCCAACTGCATTTGTGTGTTGGAAAGCAGAGAGATCCATTTCCAGACAATGAGACAGAGATTTCAACAAAGAGCAATGAAGGTGTGAAACATGGCAGTGAGGATTGCCATTTGTGATGTCTATTCACACTTTTTCCAGTAGTCAACACTGACATGCTTAATGTCTTGGCTTGTAAGCCTTGGTCTTTAGAAGGTTAAATAGGATGACTTGCGGCATAATTTGTTTGGATTTGCTCAATGTAAAAAGTTATTTGTACAAGGTGGGAATAAAACCTATATATCAATATGGTAACATACTATTTGCTAAATGAGCATTGTGTGTTCAATTGTTTTGTGTTGACAATAAGTGTGCATATTTTATTTGAGTAGAATAATTTCTCTATGTGCTACAAATATGTTTTGTCTTTTTTCTGTTTCATGTCATACAGGATTATAGCACCCAGACCATCTGTTCCACACAAGCTACCATTCAGTGATGGAAAGAATTATGTCATCATTGAAACCTTACATCACCATGGATGCTTCCTGCTTGACAGAGGCAGAGGTGATATTCCTGCCAGAAAAAGCATATATAGCAGATGGTCGCTGACATAAATGCAGTGGGTGGCCATGCCAGAAAATATAGTCAGGAGCAGCACCATGCCAGAGATATGATTAAAGTGGCTTGCATGAGGGCAGCTGCAGTAATGCATGAACAGATGGCTACAAGAAGGTCCTGCTACCAAACCACCACTCACTGAAACTGAGCAGTTCCTGTCCATTGTCAGAGATCTTGGCAGTTGTTCAGGGGGTTTACACAGACTCCTTAATGTTGGAGCTGATGTGGACGACAGGCCAAACATGTCCCAATAACAACTTCCAAGTATGATATATATATATATATATATATATATATATATATATATATATATATATATATATATATATATATATATATGTATGTATGTATATAAGCTATTTACTGCCATTCTACACATCTTTATGTGTTAAAACTTGTATGTGTCTGATATATCTGAAAACATCAAGACCCATGGCTTAAAAGAGACACAGTCCAGCAGAGATTGTGTTATGGGGATGGTCAGTCTGATTGATTCTGAGATACTTCTTAAGGGGAAGATAAGCAGAGCATTACCCTCTTGTCCTTGTGTCCTTTACATTGTCAGGCTTATTAGCCTTCTTTCTACTACCCTTCCTGCTTTCTAGGGGCATCAGAATTACCATCTCAAAGACTACCTGTACATGATAAGCACAAACTTTATTTGATTAGTGATACCCATTAGTTAGATGCAAGTCTGAGGAGAGAGTAATTATTGTATTCCTTTAGCATCTGAAATTGTTTAACATGAGTGTTTAAAACACAGGCTGGATCATTTCTGGTCACTATTTCTCTCCTTGTGTGTTTGTTGCTTATTATCACAGGTAATTCTGACAGTGGCAGTATAGAACTTGTACCACTTGATGTCAGAGTATCAGTAGGCTCTGATGATGATTGTGGTGGTGATATACAGGCACAGTCAGGGGGTGCAGAGGTACAGTCTGACACTGAGTTTGTGGCTCACACATCCCCATGCCTTATTACAGACACAGTCAGAATGCCTACATATACCCATTCCATTGAGCCAACAGATATAGGAAAGGTTGAAAGTGACACAGTTGTTTGGGATATTGTAGTTATGCCAGTTGCAGAGCTCGTTGAGTCTGCCCATAGCCATCGTGAGGCCATGGTATCACACAGGACAGTTGCTAGAGGTGCTTGGAGAAGGCTTACTGTCCACCTTCCTCCTGATGCAGGTGTATCATTACGTGCCACCAGATGTTTATATAGAGCCCTCATGGAGGCACAGGTACATTCCATCAGGGCATCAGAACAGACAATGCAAGTGTTAAACATAGCACATTCTGATGTGTGTGACTGTCTAATAGTGTGGTTGACTCCTTGGCTAGGATGAGTGACACAATGGATCGGGTAGTGTCTGTGATAGAATGTCTGTTGGGGAGGGTCAGCATCCACATGTCTGTCAAGCCACAACATCCTCTGGTATTAGCTGACATGGCCATGCCAGATCCCACTCCCATAGTGGCACTACTTCCACTGCTCTATCAGTGATTGAGGTGTCCACACCTAAACGTGGTAGGCCATGAGGTCATGGTCCTGGACATAGTCATGAAGAGAGCTCATCTTGCAGACCTTGCTCACACTCAGTTAGCACCCTTATTCAAACAAGGAACATGGAAGTGGCAGTGCAATTCCTGGCAGAGGCAGTCCACGTGATCAGAAGCAACAACACTGAACTGAAAACTCTACCATGCACATCTCTCAGCTGTCCAGCATGCCAGGACATAGTGCTAACCTAGAGCATGATTGTGTTCATGCAGACACACACACACACACACACACACACACACACACACACACACACACACACACACACGCACACAAACACACACACACACATTTCACACATATTGCACATACCAACTCACACACATGCAAGTTAAGCAAACCTTAATGTTAATTGGGATATATCTCCGATTAGTGGCCCTGAGATATTTTCTACTTTACTGAATATTCTGTGATTCTTACTCACACACACTCACTACTTTGGTGTCAGTCTTGTCCTCCTGTCCCCCCACCCCCAACCTGTACAAATGATTATGACTGTGCCATGCCCTTTGTTCATTTTGTTTTGATTTAAGGTTGCATATATGTCTGATGCACAGAGTGGATATCTAACTGAGTTTCTCTCACAATGTTGACTGTGTGCATATGTATTACATAAGAAAATGTGGGATATTTTGTACATGCTCAGTTCAGAATGATTTTTTCAGTTAGTATTGTACGTCATGCATTCAGATCACTGATGTTGCATTCCTGCTTATTGCTGTTTGTGAAACTGTTGATATAATTATCCCATTGACTGGTTTGTGTACGGTGGCTAAGTGACTGGCTTGATGCCAGTTATTGTATATAATAAATAGCTGTATATTGCAGATATTATTCCTATAAATCAATAATGCCATTGGTGGACACCTCACAGAGGTTCTGCTTGAGTACATTTATGACTGACCGTATGTATGTATCTCAGTTACTTTTATCTTCTTACACATTTGTCTGTATATTACAGGTTCAACACTTACATTGACATTACTGCAGGTATTACTCACAGCCATTACATGGGGAAGTAAAATTTGTGGACTTTGGCTGGCATCCGTTTTATTATTTGAATGTGCTTAGGTTGTTATGTGTATTCCTTAGCTGGTATGTGTGCTATTCTTTGCCTCTTAGATGGTGTGTGTGTTATGTTTTGCCTCTTAGCCAGGGCAAGGGCATATTGTGCATGCCTATGTCTGCTGTCTCCCTCTACAGCTGCATGTGTTGGAGGTACTGGCCCTGACTGTGGTCCAGGAATGTGTGGTCCTGGCCGTTGGTGTCTCTGTTGCAGCTGCTTCCTCAAGATGATATTTTGCAACATGGCACAGACTGTGAAAAGCTTCTGCACAGATGCCTGAGTTATACTGCAGGGCACCCCCTAATGTGTCTAGATAGCATAATTATGACTTCAGCATGCCAAACCCACATCCTCTATGATGTTTCTAGATTGAGTGTGGGCATCATTGCATCATTTTTCAGTGGGTGTGTGTGCATTTCTGATGGGTGTCATGAGACATGGATCCAGTATATAACCTGCATCACCCAGTAGATGGCTTTGTAGAATATCATCCCTAGCAATCCGAAACACCAGTGACCTCCAAAACACAAGACTGCTACAATTAACACAGTCCATACAGCACCCATGACACATAGCAACACCAGTGTCTCAACAACCAAGCCAGTAAGGCATAACACTCATCTTCTTTCGGCTGTTCCTGTTAGGGGTCACCACAGCGGATCATCTGTTTCCATTTCTTCCTGTCCTCTGCATCTTGCTCTGTCACACCAACCACCTGCGTGTCCTCTCTCACCACATCCATAAACCTTATCTTAGGCCTTCCTCTTTTCCTGTTACCTGGTAGTTTCATCCTTAGCATCTTTTTCCCAATCTACTCAGCATTCCTCCTCAGCACATGTCCAAAGCAACGTAATCTTGCCTCTCTGGCTTTGTCTCCAAACCTTCCAACCTGGGCTGACCCTCTAATATACTTATTCCTAATCCTTTCCACCCTCGCCACACCCAGTGCAAATCTTAACATCTTTAACTCTGCCACATCCAGCTAAAACTCCTGCCTTTTTGTCAGTGCCACTGTCTCCAACCCATATAACATAGCTAGTCTCACTACCCTCTTGTAGACCTTCCCTTTCACTCTTACTGGTACTCATCTGTCACACATCACTCCTGACACTATTCACCACCCACTCCATCCTGCCTGTACTCTCTTCGTCACCTCTCTTCCACACTCACTATTCCTCTGAACTATTGGTCCCAAGTATTTAAACTCATCCACCTTCGCCACCTCTACTCCTTGCATCCTCACCATTCCTCTAGCCTCCCTCTCATTCACACACATATATTCTATCTTAGTCCTGCTGACCTTCAGTCCTCTTCTCTCTAGAGCATATCTCCATCTCTCCAGGGTCATCTCCACCTGTTCCCTATTCTCCTGCTGACCTTCAGTCCTCTTCTCTCTAGAGCATATCTCCATCTCTCCAGGGTCATCTCCACCTGTTCCCTACTCTCACTACAGATCACAATGTCATCTGCAAACATCATAGTCCAAGGGGACTCCTGTCTTATCTCATCTGTCAACCTGTCCATCATCATTGCAAATAAGGAAGGGCTCAGAGCTAATCCTTGATGTAATCCCACCTCCACCTTAAACACATCCATCACTCCCACCGCAGACCTCACCACTGTCACACTACCCTCGTACATATCCTGTACTAGTCTTACATACTTCTCTGTGACTCCCGACTTCCTCATACAATACCACAACTCCTCTCTAGGCACCCTGTCATATGCTTTCTCTAAGTATACAAAAACACAATGCAACTCCTTCTGACCTTCTCTGTACTTCTCCATTAACACTCTCAGTGCAAACATCACATCTGTAGTGCTCTTTCCCAGCATGTAACCATACTGCTGATCACTAATCATCACGTCCCTTCTTAACCTAGATTCCACTGCTCTTTCCCATAACTTCATGCTATGACTGATCAATTTAATCCCTTTGTAGTTACTACAGCTCTGCACATCACCCTTATTCTTAAAAATCGGTACCAAAACACTTCTTCTCCATTCCTCAGGCATTTTCTCATTTTCCAAGATTTCATTAAACAATCTGGTTAAAAACTCCACTGCCATTTCACCTAAACACCTCCATGCTTCCACAAGTAAGCAAGTAAGTAAGGCATAACACTCAAAAAACACATTTTCTTATCATTATAAATCAAATAGTGAGACACACGGATGTCCCACTCACCAAGCTGGACAAGGAGAAAGTCACCGTCAGCTGTCTGCCTGGTGCCAGAATTTGTCAGATCATGCCTGCACTCAGGTATCTCAGCAACAAGTACCATTATGACTCTGTCATAGTTCATGTTGGTGTGAATGACCTGAGACATATCTCACTGGACTACATGAAGAGAGACATGGCTGAGCTTTCTGAGTATGTGTCCCAGGCAGGTATGTCCCTAGCCTTGAGCAACATACAACCCTCACCTAGAATGAGGCCACAGTATAAACAAAAAATGATTGATTTCGATAATTGGCTCAGTTTTTGGTGTCATTCAAAGGGGATCCAGTTCTTGTCAGCCTGGGAAGCCATGGTCGACAAACCTTGCTGCTCTAGCCTTTCCCATAGTGCCTTTTTTAGGCAAGGCCTCGAAAACAACATTACCAACGTGAAATTAGCCAACCAGAACAAAATAAGGGTCATGCTGCTAAATGCTAGGAGCTCAAACCAAAACCTGCACTCCCTGGAAGTACTTCTAGCACCAGAAGATGTAGATGTCTATGCAGTCACAGAAACCTGGTTCAAGGTCTCAGAGAGTACCCCGACCTTGCAAGGCTACAATGCCTTCCACACCTTTAGACCGCAAAATACACGTGAAAACCAAAGGAGGTAGTGTTTCAGTCTAAAATAGAGATAAATTCACCTCCCATCTAGTTAGACTGGACAACTCCATGAAGTTACTCCAGGTCCATGTTTCAGTGGGTAAGACCCCTCATTCAAGTCATAGCCAGTTATAGATCCCCCTCCATGGGTCATGATGTCCGTGAAGCCTACTTGACCAAACTGGAGACAATCCAAATTTTACCAAACACACTGGTTATGGGGGATTTTAATTATCCTATCATCAGCTAGGAAACCTACACTAGCCCTCACTCACTAACACAAACGTTCTTTGACTTTGTTAATTCAACTGCCCTGGAACAAATTGTCCATACCCCAACAAAGGGAACAAACATTCTGAATTTGGTCCTCACCAACCTGTCAAACAGATGCCCTGCCTCAACTGTCAGACCCTCATTAGTTAAAACTGACCACAAATCAGTCACCTTCTAGCTGGTACTAACACCAGAACTCACAAAAGGTGAAATCAGACTAAAAAGCTTCATCAAGGCAAACTATACCCTCCTAGGTGAAGCCATAAATGCTTTCCAAGCCCCACCCCTAGCTGGAAATGATAACTACATCAAAGCTTACACTAAAACCCTGTATAATCACTTGCATAAGTGTATAAACTTGGCCATACCAAAAAGAATCAAATCCAGAGCCCCAAGTAAAATCAAGCTGCCATGGTGGACATCCAGCATCAACAAACTTTATGATAAATGCAAAAAGTTGCTGTCCAAGAAAACAAAGGCAAGGCCCCAATAATGGAAAAGCACCCTCCTCAGCCTCAACAGGCAAATAAGACAATATATCAAATCCTTGAAGGGCTCCTTTGAGGAAAACTTAGCAAGTACATCTAAGGATAACCATAAGGCCTTTTACGGCAACAGTACATACATAACCTAAAGGGTAGGACCCAGGCATGTGTAGAACTAGTGGCCAACTGTATCACAGACATTGACCCCACAGAGATAGCAACCCTGCTAGTAGATAGGTTTGGTGAAAATTTCACTTCCTTATCCCTTCCTAACTTACAAGAAACCTTCCCCAAAACTCCCCCCACCCTACATATCTGAAGATCAGTCCTCAAAGCCTTGTCCAAGGCAGAAAACATACCTCTATGGGACCAGACAGCATCCTAGGCTGTCTTCTAAACAGGCTAAAACATGAACTAGCATCACCACTAAGTACCCTTTTCAATCATAGTCTAACCACTGGCTTTGTTCCTGCGGAATGGAAAACAGCAACAGTTTTTTCCCCTCCACAAAGGTGGCCCAGAAACAGACCCGGGGAATTACAGATACATAAGCCTAACCAGCCTTATCTGTAAGGCCATGAAACGTATCATTATGGACCTTATAAATAAAGGCATAGGTTGGCCTCCAAACCCTTGGTCCTACCTAGTTCGGCTTCGTGAAGGGCAGATCCTGTCTGTTAAAGTTGGTGGATTTCTTTTAAAATGTGACTCAGGCTATTAACAAGGGCAAATCTCTGCACACAGCATACCACAACCTGGCAAAAGGTTTCAATGCAATCCCACATCAGGCATTACTGATATACTTAGCAAACTGAATGTAAACCTTTTTGTTGTAAGAAGGGTTAACAACTGTCTCACAAACCAGACACATGCTATCAAAGTGGGTGACTCCACATCAACCAGCAGACCTGCTTCCATTGGGGTGCCACAGGGGTCAGTGCTGGGCCCCCTACTGTTTGGGTTATACTTCTCAGAAGTTCAGGTCAAAACTAAGGGGTTGTGGCTGACCAAGTTTGCAGATGACTGCAAACTAGGTGCAATCATTGAATCTCCAAATGATGTCAGCATACTCCAGGAGGGTCTCGTGCAGACTACTGACTGATGTATTAGTTGCGGTCTCAAACTGAATGCAAAGAAATGGATCATCATTCCCTTTGGCACAAACAATGTCCCCTCACACTATCAAATCAACAACAATGCCCTAAGTACCCATGAAGTGGTAAGGTACCTGGGATCGTAAGTTGACTGCGATCCCCGTACATCTACTGTAGTAAGGAAAGCTTTCTATGTAGCACACTTGATTAGTAAAGGCATCACCTCAAGAGCAAAATAAGTTATAACCCACTATACTTGGTATTTATCCAGTCCATCATTGAGTATAACACCATGTTTGGTATGTACCATACTAAGCACCTGGAGCAATTAGAGAGACCTCAGAGGCTTCTAACAAAGAAGATAAGGGGCTCCAGCATGTGCCTTATATAGACCATCTAAAGTCCCTGTCACTATACTCTGTATCATATAGACTTCTTAGGGGAGACTTATGTCTGGCCTACAGAGCAATCCAAGACCCAAACCTAATGAACTTGCTGCATATCCGTAAATCAAACGGGACTAGGGCTACCCATTCCAGAGATCTAAATATGGCCTGCAACTTAAATAGGACATGGTGGAGGTACAGATTTATTGCTCAGTGACTGTGACATCTTTGGAACAGGCTACAAATTCATGTGAAACAGAGCACCTCTATGGCACTGTTCAAGAGGAACTTGGATGAGTGGATGGGGCACCATAAATTGTTACCAGGGATATAGCCCACAATCCTACTGGACATGGGCATTCATCAGTAAATGCAATCTTGGGTATTGACTAGCATTTCTATGGTATTACATTTGGATGAAATGGCTAAGCTTAAAATGACCTCTGGGTCAATAGCTTAGTAATGTCCTACAATCCTATGATCCTATAAAACCTTGTGTAAAGCTGAGTGGTGTGCCATGTGTGTGATGCATGGTAACTGCCTGTGTTGCCAACACTCACAGTGAGGATAACTGCTCAGGCATTATAGATGGGTTGGCAGTTGACTGAGTGGAACCCTTTCCTGTTGATGTATGTCCTTCCCTGTTCACCAGGTGGGGCTTTTATTTCTATATGGCTGCAGTCTATGGCTCCCAAAACTTCAGAGAAGTGTGCTACAACATAAAATCCCTGCACAGTTCTTGATCTCTCCTCTGGGGTGCAGGGAACATAGATGTACCCCTGTATGTTCTAAGGATAATATTAAGATATCGGTGCAATATTCTGGATGCTGAGGCCTGTGATACCCCTGGTATAGTCCTTGTGAGTCCCTGAAATGTATTAGTAGCTAATATCCTTAATGCTACACATAGCTTAATTTTCACTGGTATAGGTTCTCCTTGATTTCCTCTGGGTCTGAGGTGGGGGCAACAGAAGTTACATATTTCCTGTAGTGTCTCTCTATCAACCCTGTATCATTCTACTAGTTCAATATCATGCAGTCTATGATATGTTAAACTGGGTCTGAATACCCTACATCTCCTTGGCCATGGTCTATCAGGATTAGCAGCAGCATAGATTTGAACCTGCTGCACATACACATGCAAGAGAGCAGCAGCAGCCCATAACATTGCTGTTTTTTTTTTTCAAAGTGTGATGGTGGCTATATTCCAAAAGGGTTTGGAGTTAATGGCAAAGAGCTACACCAAATACACACAATTAAGTTTCTTGAATGTCTCCGCCATCTTGGATTGTTAATTCGGCTAGTTATGCTTTTATTAGCATACTTCACCACTTACCTTTGTTTTGCGACTCTTCACATAGTATAAATGTATTAATTATGACAAATTAGCACACAATAGCAGCATGACATGGAGCTGTTCATGAATAATGCCCTTAAGTGTTTTGCCGCCTTTCAAAGCCATAAAATATTTAGCCACTTTGCAAGTGCTGTCAGAAAGGTCGTGTAACACACATTCCCCTTACATTTACACTCACCTTGTCATGACTCTGAACTGCCGAGATTTTCACAAACTATCCAGATTTTTGCCTCGTTTGTTTGGTCTGCTCCTCATAAAGTCTGTGGTTTTCAGACAAATCACAGTGGATTAAAGTCAATGAATAGTAACATACATTTGGGTTTTAGTTTGTATCCTTCCGACAAAAGGCAGGCGAACACATATCCTGTTATTCTCTCTACTTTCTAAGTTTGTATGAGGAAGGGACACTTTATTTATTTATTTATTTATTGTATTTATTTATTTATTTATTTTATTTTACATTTGCAGACCTGGAAAATCCCACTGGATGCATGTCCATTTTCAGCAGAGGCCCGGGGAAAAAAGCTCCACAAGTTAAATTCAAGCAACACTATAAGGTATACAGAAGCTTTCAAATTACATAGAAAGTAGCAGACTTAACATTGACAAGTAACATATTATTCAAGCTTAGTTCAGGTTAACATAGGTACACTGCGGTGGTGGTGCTGCGGTAGCATTGTCGCCTCATAGCAAGACGTTGTCCCGTTCAATTCTCAGCTAGAGCGTCTTCTGTGTGGAGGCATGTGAATGGAGCATGCCTTCATTGAAGGTTGTGCATCAGGGCTGGTAACCCGGTACGTAAAAATCCACTACCAATCATTAGCGGACCGGAGTTCCGCTGTGGCGACCACTAACCGGGAAAAGCCGAAAGACACAAACAAGTTCAGGTTAACATAGGTAGTACTAAACTTAACATAGTTCAGTGTCAAGGCAAAAGAAGCTTCAAGTTTACATAACTACATAGACTGTACACAAATTTTCAGTTTTAGGTTTAGGCATTGCATAATGGTGAACATTGAGTAGAATAGAATAGTGAACAAGTTGGCCAAGTAGGTAAGTAGGGGGTATAGTAATGGGAGAGACAAAGTAGGTTGATTGGATAGCAGGTTAGGTATGAGAAGCAGGAAAGTAAAGTAGCTAAGTATGTAGTAAGAGTAGAGGTATACAGTGAGAATAGTAGTAAGTGGGTAGATAGCATAGTGATCTGGCAGTGATATATGACTGTTAAACTAGGGGAGGTATTAGAGTTGGAAATGGGAGGAAGCTAGAGAGGCTGCATTCATTGGAGATAAAGCTGAAGTTAGTGGGCAGGGGAAGTAGGAGGGGGAGGTGAGAAGGTCAGCCAGGTGGGGAACATGTGCAGATGCATGAGTGCTTTAGGTGCTCTTTGAGGAGTCTTTTAAATGTGGCCTTTGAAATTGCTGAGGTAATAAAGGTGGGTAGGGAGTTCCAAATGTTGCCTATGTAGTTAGGGAAGAGGGAAGCCCCTGCTGTGATGTTGGTTTTTGTGACCTTGATTCATTTTTGTTGCTATCAGTATGGACATCCATCAGACTCAAACATTTTATTCTGCTGCTGTCATTTGCTAGTCAGTACTGGTAGATTTTATTGCCTAGCATGGGACCCGACCTTAGCAACATAAGCAGGGAGTTAACATTTGGTAATGTCAGGTCTTGAGCCACTCTAGTACTTAAATGAGTTGTCTTTTAACAAATATCAAATTGTAGTCACCACACTCCATGCAACAAATATTTATTATCCTAGGCTTATAACATTTCAAAATTGTATGATGTGAATCTAATGAAAATATGAAATTTTGTAACTAGTTCTCTGATGATGATGCAGGCTGTTTAACATTTAATATCTTATATGCATTTTAAAAATTATGACTCATACAGTCATGAACATGAAGAAAATGTGAACTATTGTAATTAGTTCTCTGAGACAATGCAATGATTTTGTCATACGGAGGTAAACACGGACATTCAAGTTTTATGTTATAAGAAATTATTCTAGAGCCTTCATCTAGAAAGCTTTTGGCTGTACAAGTAGGTTTTAAAAACTTAAGTCATTTATAAAGATCTGGATTATGACATGCAAGGTGCTGTTCAGCTTGGTTAGCACTCAGTTGCTGAGACATATTCCCCTGAACACAGGAAAGCTCATTACTATTCAGAAGTATTAACTCAAAAGGTTCCTCTATAGCAGTGAGCCTTCCCAGGTAGAGAATGCTCTCCTACTGCTGTTAGCCTGTACCAGTGACCAAACTGCAGAGAACGGTCTCTCTGAGGAAACAACATCCTAATGAGCAGTCTGAAGAAATGGTTAATGCTAATTTGTCCTGTATTCGCTCCTGAAAATAATGACTATGCCCAACTAATTTGGCAGAGCAATTCAGAGAATCACTCTGCCAAGTTAAAATATTTTCTAGGAAGAAAAAGTGAATGCCATCTTTTCATGGTGCTCACCCATTCATGCATATGGGAGTAGTCCTAGTACAGTTAAGTATAACAGGGTGTGTGCGTGTGCATGCGCATGTGCGCACACGTGTGTGTGTGTGTGTGTGTGTGTGTGTGTGTGTGTGTGTGTGTGTGTGTGTGTGTGTGTGTGTGTGTGTGTGTGTGTGTGAATCTGTGTGTGTGTGTGTGTGTGTGTGTGTGTGTGTGTGTGTGTGTGTGTGTGTGTGTGTGTGTGTGTGTGTGTCTGTCTGTCTGTTTGTAACCATGTGGATGGTGAGTTACTAATGAGGCGTTTTTCTATGAGGCTTTGCCATGCCTCTAGACTGGAGATTCTCGTGGTCATGCTAACTGACTAACTTGAACTGGCCAGTTAAAATGGTTGGAGAAAATCTCTCTGAATCCAGACCATTATCTTAACATTTATACATTATCAGATATGTATATTGCATCTTGAGTAGTCCATTTATGCATTTGGTAAGTATAATGATAGAGATGGACTTGTTTTGTTTTCATATATGGCAACGAATATTCACAATGGTGCAATAAAGCTATTTAAACTAGAAAAATAATCTAGGTAGATAATGGAATAATAGCATAAGTTACATGGAGATCAGTAGTACAAAGACTTACAAGAAATGTTTAACATTGATTTTTATTAATGCCTTTAAATGTAGTGATTTCAGTCTGGAAAATGGATAAAATAACTTCCAATACTGTAGAGTGAAATCCTTCCTTGATACTTTTGTGTGAATGGAAGAGAAGAAACAACTATTTAACCAGACACCAGAGAGTGTGAGTTGATAATTAGGATTGTTACTGGCAATAGCTGAGGGCATACAAAGAAGTTCAACAATATGTTAATTTTCATAATATGAAATTGGTACAAGTCAGCACCATGGCACAGAATGATAAAGCCTTAGCTACAGCTGAAGTTTGATTGGCAGCTCAGGTGTCTAAGGTGCTGGCAGCGAGTGATTCATAGGTTCATAGGTGATTACTAGGCTAACAACCACAAGGGCTTTTTTAAGCCTAGCCATGCAATCCAAATCTCTGACAAGTTCTGGTACCCTTGATAAGTGTAAACAGGGGCTTGGGAGATGAAACATTTACAAGCAGGGGCCTGGGAGATGAACCATTTATAGGCTGTCTATTTCCATTAGAGTCATAGATGCCAAAATATGGATGAATTTCCTGTTTCCCATCCAAGAAAAAGTTATTGCCATGCTCATCATGGAGTGTGGGGGGTCTAGGGCATTTGTCTAGGTATTTCCTGTGAGGAGGCATGGCCCATAAAGGGGAGGAGCATTCAGACATAAATATAACTCAGGGGAGGGGACCTAGGGGTAGATCATAAGTGAAAAATCCCCTGATGGAAGCAGTTAATGGCATGACACTACAAGACACCCTTATGTTCTGCACCAGGCCAGGCCTTAGAATGGAGATAGTCTGGGGGCTATAAGAGAAGCTGGTAGACCCAGTTATGGATGGAAGGCACTGAGGTAAGCTGGAAAGAATGAAGCAGAAGGGGAACCAAAAAAAATATTTGAAATATTCAAATCCAAGTTGTCAAAAGAGTTACTCTGGTGCACCTTAATGTGTTGTAGCGCTAAATGCCATTATTTTTTCATCCTTCATTAACTTCAAAGATCTACACTTCTGATAATTAAAGCAGCAATCATTTCAGAAGAATAGCAAATCAGATGCACTCACCGGTATGTTATTTAGGTAAGTGTATTCCCCAACAGCCACTGCTCTGAGGACTGTGTTGCTACTTTTGTAAGCATTCTCAATTTCAAAAAAATATGTATAGTTTTGTATTGTGTAAATGTCCTACTACACTGTTCTTTTAATCCTCTTCCACTCTGTATATGGTTAATGTTCATAAACATAGCTGTAAGTGCCATCCCATTATCATGAGTACTTTCCATAAACTATAGGAAATGCATACACACATATAGAAAAAGGAAAGATATCATAAAAACAAAAAGGTGGGTTGCAGGATGTACATGAGTGTTGCCAAGATGATTAGATGATTTTTGATATCTTAACTAAATAAAATGTGTTGCCTTGGCCTTAGCAAATTAAACTCTGACATCATCTGTGGTGTCAGACTTATCAAATTTAGTAGAATTTGTCTGACAAACATCCACATCAGCCATAAAGCTGAGATTTGGCTTGCAAAATCCAGAGGCGTGTTAATGTCTCAAACATCAGACAGAAAGCCAGCACTGTGGCATACAGAATTAAAGCCCTGACCACTGCTCAGGTGACCTGGGTTCAGTTAGAGGTTTGGGCAGCTGAGGTACTGGAAACTGAGGATGGGCCTGCCCATCACATGGCAGGAGGAAGTGCATGCTCATATACAGCCCACAGGTAAATCACCAGCAGAGAATGGCTATGCTGTGTGGTTGGAGTCAGCTGAGTTGCTGTGGGTGTGGGATGAGGTGCTACCACACTCAATTGCAAGTTGTCCCAGGGCATCACATGTATGCCTGTGGGGTGGGATAGCATAAATGGAAAAACACTCCCAGGAGCAATATGTTGCTGCACCAAGTTTTTCAATCTCCTCACCAGCTCTGGACATGGGCCAGGGTAAACCCAGGGGAGACTAAGGGGGTCAAGTAGACCCACTGAGTGAGGACAATGAAGAAAATCAGACAGAACTGTACAGTATGAAGTACTCATCTGCTAGGACATCCATCTTGTTTTACAAACTGACAGATCCATTCTTTTGATGAGATATTAAACAGAAGACCCCATGTGCCTAAGCTGTCAGTAGTTCAAGTGACTGTTAAAGACCTCATGACTCTTATTGCAAGGGAGTTTCCTTTTTCCCTATTCAGATTAGCCCTAGTCACTGTAAGTGCCACCTTGAGTCCAAAAAGGATAGTACACAAACAATTTTGGTGTGTGTGTGTGTGTGTGTGTGTGTGTGTGTGTGTGTGTGTGTGTGTGTGTGTGTGTGTATGTGTGAAATGCCCCAGTTAAATATACCTGGTGACTAGAAACAACTCAGGAAATATACCTGGTGGCTAGACTTAAACCCTGTACCTTGGGAGTAGGTAGCAAGAGCTTGAATTCTCTACCTAACACCACTTGTGAAAGTTTTGCCTCATATTTTTGTTCTTGTGAAATTTGTGGTTTTCTGGATTTTGAATTCACTAAATAATGACAGGCATTTGAATTTCAGATGTCATATTCTTCAGAAAGTACATGGTAACACAACACCTTTTATTCTAGCAATTTTCTGTTTATATGATCAATATTTGAAATTTGCTCATATTTTGGGGGCTGTATTCCCCCATTATTGGCTTTGTCCAGGTATTTTGTGTTAAGAGGTTGAGAGCTATAGTGAGAACTGAATTCACTGAATATGTCTGGAAGCTGTATTTCCCATTATTGGCTTTGTCTATGTGTTTTGTGCTAAGAGGTGGAGAGCTATGGTGAGAACTGAATTCACTAAATGATAGCCATTTAAATTTCAGTCTACATGTCTTTCAATAAACAGCTGATTTGGCATAGGGGTATGTTGCTCTGACAGTGGTGCACAGGATCCTGGATTCAAGACTTGGTAGTGAAATGCATGGTGTTAACACAACATTTTATTCTAGCAAATTTCCAAGATTATACAAGCAATGTTTAAAATGTGTACCTAGTTTTTGGGCTTTTGTCCTCCCCCAATAAATTTTAGCTTTTTCCAGATTTCTTGTGCTTCAAAGTTGAGAGATACAGTTGAGTGTCAAGTGGATTTTACAAGGAGCTGAGAGCTTGAAGAGAAGTTTAGTGCTGCTTCTGGTGAGTCAGCTTGCATTGTTAATAGCACAACAGGTCGTGTACTTGCTTTCAGTCCAGAAAGCTGTGGGTTCTACTCCCACAGTATAGAGAGGCATTGCTGATATGGTACTCTGTTGTACTTTTAAAGGTGGTGGATGCTGCAGTCCTAAGAATGTCCTCTTTGGCGGAGATATCTAGTAATGATTAACCTATTATCAGTTTGCCATCCATTCCTTATTGCAATATTACTAGCTTATCATTTTTTTAATGCAACATAGGCAATTTATTCCTCAAGGGCAACAGGCCCTTTGTAGATGAAACAATGAAATATAAAGTTGTTTGCTAGCAGCAACCTCTTCATTAGTTATGGATCTCTTTAATGTGGAATTATTTAGATGACCTTTACTTCTGCAGAGATTGTGCATATTTACTGATACTGGTGGATTGCAGAAGTTTGAGTAGACTTGTATGATGGAAATATTCAGAACTTGGCAGTTTTGTCATTATTGATGCACGCATTTTGTTTCATTGTTTACTGGAAAAATTTTCAAAATAATAAATTTAAAATGCTGTCTAACAACTGTACTGTATTATACAAGGAATATGACTTAATACAATCAGGAAGGTGTATCAAAGAACACATGTATGTTTCATGTGCAAAGGCACTATGATTTGAAAACACCCCAAAGTTAATCTTTATCTGCCACTGGCCAGATGTATTTTCTTTGAATGTGGGTTTCAATGCTGTTTCAATGAATGTGAGTTTCAAGGGCAGAGAAGTTTTAATGCTAAGTCTATTTTCATTGTGAGACTGCATTGCTTTGTTTAGCAGATGTCTATTAGTGTTTGCACTGTAAAATGTAAAATAAAACTTTTAAATGAAATCCAAATCATCGTAGAAGTAAAGCAGTATGCACATTACAGTGTTTATGGTAAATGGGGTGAAACAGCAAAGTAATGGGACACTGGAATAGCTGCATGGGGGAGGCCCCATTTGACGATGATTTTGTGAGGGGGGAAGGGCGGCAAACTCAGACAGCCCTGGTTAAACTATACCTCTTAACTTTAGAGATTTTTTACTGAATGAATAGATTTTTGTTTCTTATTTTTTGGTTTGTTCCTCATAAAATGTGTGGTTTTCTGGCAAATCATTAAGGAATGAAGTCACTAAATAATAACAGACATTTGAGTTTCAGACTTCATACTCTTCAGAAAAATGCATGCTAAAGCAAGACATGTTGTTCTGTCAACTATCTAAGTTTATACAAGAGCAATTTTTAATACTGTTTGCATGTTGCCCCAATATATTTAGCCTTGTCCTAGATTTCCTGCATTAAGAGGTTGAGTGATAAGCACAAATAAGTCACTTTATAGAATTAGGTATATCCAAACATCTCAACTGTCCCTGATTTTGGCTCAAAATGTTGCTCTCCTCCTAATAATCCCTCTGCAAAATGGCACATTTGGAAAAAAACATGGAGGGTTTACAATTAATAAATAATTGTAATGATCAGAGTTATAGATTTTTAATTTCAGAAATGTATGTATATTCTCTTATTTTGTCAGCTTCTCAAGTTAACAGTACTAATATTTTAAAAAAGTGTCCCTTCTTTGACATGTTCCCAGCTGTGTTGTGTGGCTATTTTATATTTTTGCACCACATTTTTGGTCTGTTTTTCATAAAATTGTGATTTTCTGGCAAATTAGTGGCAAATCATTAAAGAATGAAGTTAGAAAATAATGACAGGCATTTGAGTTTCAGATTTCATACCCTTCAGAAAATTCATACTAATGCAAGACCTACTATTCTATTATCTTCCTAAGTTTATAAGAGCAATATTTAAAAATTGTCCTAATTTTTGGGCCTTTGTCTCACTTCTGTTTATGGCTTTGTCCAGATTTCTTGCTCTGAGGCTGAGAGGTATGACAAATGTGTCAGGGGGGCTATCACCATCAGCCAGAGACATTTCAAATCATGATATACTTGTTGCACCCCACTCCCCCATGTAGTGACTCTGGATGTGTCCAAGCAAGTCAAGGAGCAGTTATGTAGTGTAAGTGTGCAGAGTATCCCCCATCCAAGGTAGACACAAGTACTACAGTGGCTTTTCATCTGTCCTTGATTTTGCAGAATGTTCTGGTTTTCTGTCATATTTTTATACTGTTCATTTATGCTTCTTATTCAGAAAATGCATGTTGTTGCAGTGCCTGTGGCTCTGTGTTTAAGTAGCAATGCTTTAATGACCATCAGATAAGCTTGTCTGAGACTGTAAGATGCAAGTAAGCTTTAAAAAGCATACTGTTAAAGAATTACCAACATTGAAAGCCTTTTTGTTGCTGCCATGCAGAGAATATTTACATAACTAGATAACGTATAAGCCTTAGGTATTGAAATTCATATGACAGTATTTAGGTTCATAGGTTCATGTATGTACCTGTATTTGTAATAAAGGACAGGATTACAGTATTTTCAGAAGCTCATTACATTTGTTGGAGACTTGCAGTCACCTTTGCAGGCTTTACCCATAAACTAAACAGAATGGCAATCTATCATGTGTGGACCATAACCTGTGCAGTAACCCTTTAAGCAATTTATCTTGGGCTTGTTTTTGTTTGCTGCTCATTTTTTACTTTGATCATGTTTTCCCCATGAAACAAGTAGATAGTTGTTGTCAGGCAGCAGGTCTTTTTTGGATACAAAACATTTTTACAAGTGGGGGTATCAAAGAGATTGTTACTTTCAGCATGTTACTTGATACTTTTATAAAGCTGAATATAAATTATAATTAGAACTGCAGTGCAATGAGAAGGGGTTTGAGTTGAGTGCTGCTTGTTTTTTTTAATACTTGATTTTGACTGGCATTCCAGTAATGTATTTAAAAAGTAATTTATTTTTTCATGCCTCACAACCTTTTTGTTTCCATCTAGATATTAAGTAAGCTGTCATGTAGCCAATGCATTGAAATATTTTTTTCTTCTTCTACAATTCATTTTGTTTTGATTGGACTCTCATAATAATGGTTTGGCACCCGGGGCAGCGTATTTAATTAAAGTCCCATTTTTTGCATTTTTTAGCACAGCTTCACCCCTTTCTAGTTGGCCACACCCCTTCCCATTGGCCCCATCCATTCAGCTGTCTCCTGCAGCACCCCTTTGATTTGAAGTCACCAGCCGCCACTACAACTGAGCACATTCATTTAAGTAGATGCATTATAAGCTGCAGCTGCTTAAATCACCGCTGTTAGCTACCACCTAATCTTCCGCCCCTTCACCCTGCCATTGTTATTGTACTGATACACAGCATTATGTACTTACAGTGTTCCAGTCAAAACATGAAATAGCAGTCGCACCTAAGGACTCAACCAGACTCACTGGGAAAAGTCCAAAGTTCTAATCAACTTTACTCCTAAAATTAGAAGAATGCAATACAACTCATGCTTAAAACTCAGGAATGATCTTCATTATGATCCCAGACACAACCCCACATTTATAACCATCATTAATAAACATTATTATTATTAGTAGTAACAGTAGTGGCAGTAGTGATAGTAGTAGTAGCAGCAGTATTAGTAGTGATAGTAGTAGTATTGGTAGCAGTGGTAAGAGTAGCAGTAGTGGTAGTAGCAGTAGTAGCAATAATACCACATTGTGTCTCCCCTGAAGAGAGGCCACTAGCTTTGTGGGTCTAACCCAGTCAACAAAGGATAAATTAAAATAAATAAGTTACTATTATTACCTAAAGGACAGTCAATTCTGAGATAAGCTGTAATACTCTTTAAAGGCTGATATGTGGCCCCCTACTTCAGTCCATACTTGTAAATGATGTATGGACTTCCTGTGGTGAGACTCAGCTTGTACTATACTCACTGATGCCTTTGCCTTCTACCATTCCTATGCTACTGTATCAGGAGTAATAAAGAAACAGCATGAAGGTTTCTGCAAGCTGCAAGTCTGGCTGTATGGTTCCTGACTGATCTTCAGTATGGCCAAAATTAAAATTGCAAGTCTGGCTTTATGACTTCTATCTACTTCTCAATATGAAAAAATTAAAGATATACTGTTTGGCAGTGAAAACGCTAGAAAAAAAATATGTGACAGTTCCACATCAAGGCATGCCCCTCAGGCAAACCATGGTTAAATGGTCACATCTAATCAGATATCTTAAAATTCAAGATGACTGAGTTCAACTCTGACAACAGGCCTAAGCAGTCACAAAAAACAAACAAAAAAGCACAGTGGTAAAAATGTAAAGTGGTACCTGTGCTACCTGGTTAATCTGCCTCCTGTAGCTATATCATAATAGTCATGACTGTACTACTGCCCATCCCAGACTGTTGTTTGGGCCATAATCTATATCACCCTTCAGAAAAGTTTGATGGCTAACCTTGAAACAGCCTAGAACAGAATGGAAAAGTTTGCACCATGGCTGGAGGAAAAAGACAAGCTTACATTAATAATTTTAATAGTTTCCATGAAATGCTGTATATCAGTGTCTACTCTCATTTTACACTGACCCGTTTCTAATGTGATTTTTGCAGAGATCGCAGAAGTAAAGATGTTCACTTGTCTGCTTGTAAAAACTAACAACAGGTAGCTGTTATCTATCTTTTATCAGGTCTCCCTCTCTATGAACTTTAAGGAAGAAGCAGCCAAAAGTGTCTTCTGTATCTGGCTATGAAAAGAATGGAGAATGTGTTAGGTTGAATGACTGAGTTGCCACCCTAGGTCTTATGTGTAGTTTAGTCTCTGAAATGTATGAGTCTATGACACTATAGGTTAGTCTGTTCACCTAATATAAGCATACTTAGGAAAAACTTTTTATTTAAAGTAACTTGCAAATGTGCTGCTGAAAGAAAAAAATAGAAACCAATTAACACTCACATATAATGCTTTGCCAGTCAAACAAGCCACCATATATGATTTCATGCCACTGGAAATGTATATTTTATTCTGAAGTCACACCACTTTGGAGGAGGAGAGACAGTGTATTATGTACAGTTGTGTTTAAAATTTACCATAAATGTTGATATTCAAGTATATTCACTGTTGCACTCCTCACTTTTGAGATATCCTGTGCAGAGGTAGCCCCCTGGCTGGTCCAGCTTCCAGAGCTTTAGCTTCTCCTAGGGCTTCAGCTGAGGCCTTTCCAACAGGAAGCAAGGATGTCACTAGTATATGAGGTGCATTACTGATGCCATCCTCTCAACCATCTTGCCACAGCCCACAAGCCAGATAGAAGATCTCAGCAGCAAAGCCCTAGTAGACCTGATGGAACAGTCCAGTATGCTCCAGATCCACCTTAGAGGTCATTAATCTCCCTCTCCAGGAAGAAAGAACAAGCAACAGTGGGATGAGGAGCCTGGTAGGAAGGTAAAAGTGAATATTCAACAGATACCAAGGTGCCACTGTAGCACACAGGATGAGGAACATACGGACAGAGGAGGGGGATTGAGAGAGGATACCCGGGCTTCAAAATTCAGTCTACTCAAACATCTACATTTATGATACGTTTAGCTAGTTTTGTTAGTTAGTTAGCTAGCTAGTTAGTTAGTTAGTTAGTTAGTAGTTAGCTAGTTAGTTAGTTAGTTAGTTAGTTAGTTAGTTAGTTAGTTAGTTAGTTAGTTAGTTAGTTAGTTAGTTAGTTTTATCTTTTATTGACCAGATTAGTCCCATTAGGCCAGTGACCTCTTTTCAAAGAAGACCCAGGTTGGCATTATTACTGACTAGAAGAAATTTGGCCAGGGTACCAGGAAAATTCTCCAACTGTTTTCAATTAGTATGATGGGATCTCATATATCCACCTGAGCTACCAGAACTACCACCATCTCACTCAGATGGGCCTTGATTAAATGTCTCATCCGAAGGATGCATACTCAGGAGTGCAGCACCTCACATATGCTGCACTGATGTGTCAGTAATGGAAAATTAATCCAAACAACTATGTTTAGCATAGCATTCTCTGTTAGACTCTTCTTTTTTTGGAAGATTCCCAAAGCAAGGAAGTTATAGAAGGTGAACACCGGCAACTAAAAAATAAGGCACTGCAAGATAGAAGAGGTGAACCCTTCCCTAGCTTTGGATGCTAGTCCTCATTTAGCATTTTTGGGACATGTATGTCCACAGATTGTTATTTTGATAATAGTCTGTGTGATAACACCCTGAGGAAGGCTGTTGTTGCTGTAAATGTTCTAGTGGACTGTGCTTTGATGTGAGAAAAAATAGTTTTCATATGGGCTGAGTAGCAAAGAGATACATTTGGGAAGCCACTTGGAAAGATTTTCTGTAGTTACTGGTCTACCTTCCTTCCCTTCCTTTATGCAAAGGAAACAAACAGCTCATCAAATGTTTTGAACTGTTCAGCTCTATGCAAGTAAAATCTGAGCTGAGTTGGAAAATCTGGAGAATGAATGATCCTTGTCCTCTTTGTTCTGAGGCTTTGCAAAGAAAATTGGTAAGTGAATGCTTTGGTTAAAGGATAACACAGAGACCATAAGCATAAAGGAAGGGCCTATACACCATGACCATCTATCCTGGCAGAAATCTTAAAAGGGTTCTTTCCACATTAAGGCTTGCAGTTCTGAAATTCTAATAGCTGAAGTAATAGACACCAAAGGCAGCATCTCCATGACAGTAACTGGAAAGTAGCAGAAGTACCTGGTTTAAATTATGCCACAGTTAGCTTTTCTAGGATGTATTTGAGATTCATTGGTAGACAATCTACTTTCTTGTTGGTCTGAGGTGTAGGGCCCCTTATAGAAACTGCTTAATAGTGGGTCTCAGCTAGAAGGGTGTATCCATGTTTAGGCAGGCTGAAATGGAAGCAGCGTGTACTTTGATGGTTGCATATGCTTGGCCAGATTAATAGAGGTCTGACAGAGACTCCAGAAAGATAGTCACCTTAGTCATATTTGGATCAAGGTTCCTGATTTGGCACCAGAAGAAGAATCTTTTCCATTTAGCTAAATAGGATTTCAGGTATTTCAGTTTGTAACTCTCATTACTTTTAATCCATCCCTCGAATGCCTCTGCCTACCTGTAATCAACATGAAATCTAAGCTGTCAGCCTCAGGCAGTCACTGACCTGTCTGTCCTCTAAACAGGTGACTGAAACTGTTCTGATACTCCAGGAAGTTGGATGATATCTGATTTCTCCTAGATTAGATAAGTCTGTTTCTTTATGCGCTCCTTCCAAAACTCTTGATCCTCAGAGTATTACTCAAAATGAGAGGAAAAGACAGAAGTGATTCTGATAGCATCACTTTTGCTAAGGCAATACAAGTTCCCTCTACCAAATAACCTAACAGGAAAACTAGCAAGTGCTACCTCAGTGTGCAGACATAATAACACAGAAGGAGGGGTCCTTTTTATTCCACACTCTGGCCCCTCTGAGGTTCTCCCATTCTAACATGACCATCAGTGCCTGAGCTGGAGTAAGTGGTAAGAAACATTAGAGAGTTAGCATTCTGAACTTTGGTACATTTAGAAACTTTAAAGTAGCAAAAGGTCCCAGATGGGTCTTCATCAGCTGTCTTTCCTTTGAACCAGAAAGAACATTAAGTAGAATCCCCAGTCTTCCTCTACAGCTGAGACCTCCTGTATGGACCTGGATTGTAGCATTTCTAAGGTAACTGCAGAGATAACTTTTACTTGATCATTTGGAACTGTTGGAAAACTTCTGCTTCTTGGAAATGTTTTCACCTATAATTTGTAACCTTTTCCTAGACTGTTTAACGCTGACTGATATTTGTTAATAGCCTCCCAGCTTCTCAGAAAGAAGACTCATTTTCATCCTACTTTCTATAAGTTGAAGACAGTAAGTGGGGGTGGCGAAGAGGGGTTGAGATCAGCCTGGAAGGTATGGGTAGGGGGCAGCCACATTAAGTCACTGCTGATCCTTCTGGGTGTCAGGGCTGTGGCGATTTCTGAGCTTGTATTTGTGTTTAGCTTGCCATTCATTTTTTATCTGTCATTTTTGCCTTGGTCAGGCCTACTACTTCCCTATCTATGGTGTAAGGGCCAAGCCTTTCCTATGTAATTCCTGATAAACTTAGGGATTTGAGCTTGAAAGAAGTTGTTTTATAGACTGTATGGTCTTATCTTTGTTCACCAGCTTCTTAAAGGTTTCTTTAGCAGGGTTTCCAAAGAAGAGCTCCCTATCCAAAAGTAGATTTAGGAGCTCCATCTGCAGATAGCCTGTATATTACGTTGTCCTCCAACAGAAATATCAATGTATAACAGACTGATTGGCTACTGTCTTGCAAGATGTAGCTACTGCATCACATCCCCACTTTTTGGAGAAGTTATAAAGCTCAGTCATCTCCCACTTCAGATCAATATCCTGCATCAACTCCACAGTGGATCTGCTATTGTCCAACAGGGATTGTTGGTAGGAAAGCATGTGAGACTTACAGTTTAACACTGAATGAAAGGGTAGCAGAACTATCCCCCTTTCCCTCAAAATATATCAAGTATTCTATTCTCTCTATATTTGGGAATGAGATTTCTGGATCAAGCTGAAAAATCTTCCTTGCTGGAATCCAGAGACACCACAGCTGGATAAGCCAAATTAATTGTTTAGAGGAACATATAGGAATCCTTGACCCTTGGTCAGGTTTTCTTGGTGCAGGGTAAAGGAGTTAAGCTGTATAGATGCATTTACAAAAGCATCTTCCAGGACATCTAGCACCAGAGGGACTGCTAGAGCTCTAGATTCAGAGAGGTCAGTGTATGCTCTGTAACAGAGCTGGCCCTCGGGATACTAATTACTATCCCATTGGAAAACTTCCTTTATTCTATGAAGGGTGTATCCAAATGAGAAGTCCACTAGTGGTGCAACAGATGAAAGGGTGTCCTCAGTGTCAGAATCAAAGTAAGCAGAAGGGATTTGTCCTGTATAGACCAGCTCATCTGTTTGTGAGTCATGGGAATCCGAATCCTCAAAAGGAAGTTCCACCCTTCTCTTTTTAGAAGAAACCCCAGACACCAACAGAATCTCAGTATCTGGACTTTTCTATTTTAAAGGAGACAGCACAGCTTTGGCCATTTCTACAAAAAAAAAAAAGTCAGTGGCAGCCTAGAAAGTTGACAGGGGCTGATGCCGTCCTGACCTAGGCTGAGGCAAGGTGGTGGGCATTGGCATGGTTTTCAATGTTTTGTGCCTCATAGGTTCATATGCTCATAGGAGATTACTAGGATAATGGCTCAAGAGCTCTTAGAAGCCTACCCAGGTTTGCCCAGACTTTACCCGGTGTTCTATCCCTGGAGGAAGCATAACAAGGGTCAGCAATTGAGGTTTCCACAATTTGTACAGACTGCATCTGTCCATAAGTGACATGGGTGCCACCTCAGGAGTGAATTAAGCAATAACCGATGACATGGTGTTGTATATTGAAGATTTACCCATGGTTGGTGTGGTTTAATCATGAGGGTGAAGCCCGAGTGATTGAATAAAGACAACCGTGGGTAAATCTTCAATACACCACAACCACGGAATCGGTTATTGCTATTATACAATGACATTATTTAAGAAAAAAAATACTTACTTTTCTTAAATAATGTCTTTGTATAACGGCAGACTGCTGATCTTCCACTGGTTGTGGTACACTGCTTCTTCGTTTTGATGTACTGCGCATGCATATCGGACTTGCATTCCCATGCATACCCAGTACATCAATGCTTTGAAACGGAAGCCATGGAGAAAAGAAAGGCTCCATTGCTCTGTTTTCTCTCTCTTTTTTTTTAATTGTAAAAAAAAAAAAAAAAGTTTTGGGGCAGTTTATACCACCGGAAAAAAGTCCGGGCGAACAGACCTTTTTCCGTTGGTATATTGTGGGATTTACAACGGGGACACTGATTGGGCTGGCCAATCAGCGTGCACGTTTTCGAATATCAATATGGAGTCATTGTATAATTTGTGATTTCCCATCCATTGGTCCAGATTGTACTTGAAGATGGTCAGGAAAGGGCTCTGCTTCACATGAATAGGAAGCCTATTTCAGAGGAGGGGCAATCTGCGGGACATATATCTGTCTCTCCATCATGATCTATTCATGTCAGAGATCAGATGTAGATCTTTGGAGTGGGTAATCCTCATTCGGTTAGCTTTGCAAATATGAAACATTTACATCAGAGATGGGTCAGAGACTGCCTTGTAGGTCAGGCATAGATCACCTCTCAGTAATGGGTAGGAAACAGAACACAGTGATAGGGTTTTTAATCAGTCCACATATGACATGTTGTTTATGCCCTGTATTTTTTTGGTAGGAAACCTCTGAGGATGCTCCAACTGTTGCAGATACCTGGTGAGGTACATGCCAAAGGGTGCATTTGTACTTGATTATTGGTTTGATGAGGACCAAGTCCAGTGGTACTATGACATCCTTAGATCTGGATTCCATGTCCTTACTTATAAACTGTACCAGATAAAATGATTTACTCACCACTGTGGACACATGTTGGTCAAAGTTCAGCTTACTGTCTCTCTGAGTACCCACATCTCTCACCACTGGGTCCACTCTTGGAGAGGTGCTATCAATGTTGTAATTTATAGGGGTATTTGATTTCTCAAAGGGTATTAGTATGCATTTCTTCACATTTAGTTTGAGGCCATGGCTCTGACATTAATCATTAGTCTGGGTTAGTCCTTTCTGCAGGATCTTAACATCATTTGGGGAGTCAGTGATTGCCCCCAACTTGCAGTCATCAACAAACTTAGTCAGCCAAAGGCCATCTACATTTGCCTTGACATCTGAGAAGTATATCCAAAGCAGGAGGTGGCCTGGCACTAAGCTGTGTGGTACTCCACTGATGACTGACCTCTTGCTGGATGTGGATTTCCCACACTCTAATAATGTCTCATATCCATGAGCCATTTGGCTATCCATCTGTTGATGTAGGGGTTTATGCCCAATTTTGTGAGTTTATCTATAATATCCGAGTGGGGTATTGTGTCAAATGCCTTGGTCATGTCAAGGTAGGCAATATGCACTATCTTACCCTCATCCATGGCTTTGTTGACCTTCTCAAAGTAGTCCACCAGACTGAACAGGCAGGACCTACCATTGATGAAGCTGGATTGGGTTGGGTCTAGAGTCTGGAGAGTTCCTGTATCATTGGTAATCAGGTCTAAGATTATCCTTTCCATAGCCTTGCATATGAGGTTGGAGAGACTTATAGGTCGGAAGTTTCCTGGGTCCATTGATGGTCCCTCCTTGTGCAGACAGATGACTGTTGCTGTCCTCCACTCTACTGGGACTGTGGTTGAATAGAAATCCAAGTGAGTCCACTAGGTAATTTTTCAAGCTATTTAATTGGCACCCTGGGATTCCATCAGGGCCCATTGATGCCATGTTTCTAATTTTAGAGAGCACAGTGATAACCTGTTCCTTTGTGATAATAGGCAAAGTAATGGTAAGGGGGTATTTCATGGGAGTGACCAGAGGTGATGATGGGGTAAAATCTGAGCTGAATTTATTGGCCAGTAGGTTTGTTATTTCTCCTGGCTAAGTATAGGTAGTGCCATCTACAGTCAACTCAACACATTGTTGAGTGTTTCCCTTAAGATTTCAGACATATCTCAAGATGCTTTGTGGCTATCCTTTGCTTGGGAGGCTATTTTAGTCTCATATCTAGCTTCAAAAGACTTGGCTAGTTCCCTGATTTGCCTTTTAAGACTAATGAGGGATTTGTTCTATGTTTTGCACCCTCCCACCTACTTCTAGACAGGCATGTCTTCCTTCTCCTGTACAATCTTTTTTCTGCCAGCGGTCCCTGTCTTCCCTTTCTGAAATAATGATATAGGCTTCCAAGGCTGAAGGACCTATAGTCTCAGTAGGTGTGGCACAGATGTGAGTCCAGGATGACTTGTGGGACAATGTAGGCATAGCAACCTGCAGGAGTAGGCCGAGAAAAAATCTGAGGTAGGGGGATGCAAATGTGACTCACTGTGCTTAGGAATTATCCAATGAGACATCTTTGGCTTCCTGATGCTTCTCCCCTCTCTTATCAGTATATTGGTGTGTTTTTTCTTAGAAAAAAACTGTAAGAAAAACCTAGCCAAGTAGAGTTTTCACTGTGTGATACTTTAAACCTCCTGAAATAGAGGCCTATGAGCTCTATGCAAATAACATGAAGTATTTCAGCAACATGGCTTCTGAATGTCCGTGAATTTTTACTTTTTACGTCTTTATGAATGCATTCAGATTATTAAAGCCAAGCCCCCACTAGCTGTGGACATGCATGTCACGGGCATTCAGAAGACATGCTATTGAAATACTTCATGTCCTTAAGGGGTCATTTGCATAGATCCCATGGGCCTCTATTTCTGGAGGTTTAAGATATCACACACTGAAAACTCTGGCTTGGTTGGGTTTGTCTTGCAGTTTTTACTGAATGCTTTATCTGTGTGATCATTTTACACTTGGGTTTAGTTGATGGTTGGGATTTTTTCTTAGGAAAAAGAATCCTGGAGACCTTGCCTGATGCCATAGTGGTACAGAACCATGCATGTGCCCCTTCTTCTGTGAACTGCTGAAGATATAACTGACACCTTTCACAGATGCCTCTCAAAGTGGTAAAAGCATAATGTGGACAGAAGTCCACATTGCGTTTCAGATTGAGGTAAAAAATGGTGAAATGGGAACCCTTGTGTGGGATTTGTTTACCACATACTAATCAATTATTGGTCTTAAATACAACCTCAGAAGCTGAATAATCAGAATCAGACATTCAAGTACAAAAAAGCAATCACAAATGCATAAAAAAACTCTAAGAGGTCCTTACAGGCTACATAAATACTTTTTCTTAATTGACGGTGTGAACTCAGAATAAAAATGTTAATGATCTCTGGTGTGAGGATAAAGAGAGACTTGTCTCTACTCCCTGCAAAACCTACAAAAATCACTGAATACCTATTTCATATCTTTCCATTTTGTTTTCATTCAGTGATATATTCAGGAGCATGGGTAAATGTTCTGTAAGTATGTTAAGGTGAACTGGTATTCAGTGAATAGGTAAAAGGTATATTGCCTGGATTCAGATGTCTACATGAGACTTATAACTTCAATGGGTGCAAATGTGAAGGCTGTCCCTATCTTCTTCTGTATTTTTCCCAGTAAGCATATTATGCAGTTATATAAAATAAATGCATGGAGTCAGGATGTCTCCTGGAAATGTCATGCCTTAACTGTAGTTTGAATACAAAACAGCATTCACGTGAACGCACAGGTATTTCAAGCACATACAAAACACTTCCTCCCCACTTATGCTGAGACCCAGGAGAAAATACACATCGGTATAAATGCATACATCTCAAACACACACACACACACACACACACACACACACACACACACACACACGCACACGCACACGCACACATGCATACACACTTAAACTACCAAATAAAGACTGCAAAAATTCAAAGAAATAACAAAATAGCCTTGAGTCAACCAGTTCCTCTCACCACCTTTTTTATTTAAGTTATTGTGAACTCAGTTCTGCTTGGACGTAATCAGACTAATAGCTACTGCAAAAAAAGACATGGCCATACCTCTTAATCTCTTAGAGCAAGAAAGCCAGATGAAGCCATAATTAATGGGGGAACAAAGGCCTAAAAATAGGGACATTTTTTAAATATTGCTCTTACAAACTTAGAAAGTTGATAGAATAACATGTTTTGCATTAGTATGAATTTTCTAAAATAACAGGTTTTGCATTAACATGAATTTTCTAAAGGGTTATGAAATCTGAATCTCAAATGTCTGTCATTATTACCTGACTTCAATCTTCAATGATTTGCCAGAAAACCAAAACTTTATGAGGAACAGACAAAAAATATAAGGCAAAAGTCTGGACATTCTGCCAGAATCTGGACAGTTGAGAGGTATGGACATGGCTTATACACATATAGCAGTTTCATGTTAAAAAGCAATCATTGGTAGTAAACAATTCATTATATAAATAACATCACTCACACATTTCAGAACATATACAAAACTTTCCATTAAACACTTGTTACAAAAAGTTTTCTTATATATTTTGTTCATGAGATCATACTGTTTCAAATGTAACTTTAAAGGTATAGTTACATTAGTCACCTAGTTTTTTTTTAATTCTGTCTCCACTATTTTGAAATGTAAAAAAATGGTCACTGCATACTATGTAGAACTATGAAGAATGTCATTAAAGTCTTCAAAGATTTGGAATTTGTCTTGTATTGCCTTTTCTAATATATATGTATAATGGCCGTAGCCACCTCAATCAGTTCAGCTTTAGACAAAAGTCTTATACTGCCCAAATTTTCAATTCCACTTTTGCCTTAAGCCATAAGTACTACACAGATTCTATGACACTTGAGATGGTGCTAATTTCCAGCTCAGTGTTGTCTTCAGTATATTATTGCATCATTTTCATTTGCAAATACTGTTTTAGACCCTTATATAAACTTTGGCAAGCTCCCTAGTGTGGCAACCTCCCTTCCTTTCCCTTCTAACCTGTCACTTGCAGTTTGTTTGTAGAATGCCAGTTTAGTATAACCTTACTGGCCTACTATCTTTGAGATAAAGGATGACCAGCCATTACCGCAAATGTACAAATCTAACATACCTTCATTGCACTCATACTTTACAGGCTCCTTAGATTTACCATCAGAGTTTATTGTTTATTTTCTACCATGAATACATTAAAATTATTTTTAAAAATGTGTTTGAAAAATATCTAATAATCTATACTGAAAAAGCTGATAATACTATTCCAGTGTAAAAACTCACATTTAGTTATATTTCAGTCACTTTTGGAGTACTCTGACAATATTTAAGCAATTATTGGATACAATGTATAATTCTAAGCAAATTAAACTCAAGTGTCAGCTACCATTGACTTGATCTACTCTATTAGAACCAAAGTCACTTTCAACCTTTACTATGTTGTACACACTTTTTCTCTGGTGTATATAATTTTGTATCTTGTTTTCATCATGTAATTTGATCTATGCCTTCTCCAAAAAAACATTCTGTCTATGTGTCCTTGCTTATGGCATCTCCTACAACCTTTATTTTTAAATAAACAAAAGTGTTATTTAAGCATCACATAAACAAGCCTTATATAAAATAAAGGACAAGGCATGGAAAATCTTGTGGAAAGATGCTGGTCCTGAGTATAAGCTCCACTTTGCACAGCTAAGAGACCTTGCCAAAAAATACAACAGGCAACACAAAGCCAGTCTCCTAAGATAATGCCAAACAATCTGCAGTTAAACCAGAAAAAAATCTAGAACCTTGCTAACTGAATTCTCTGCCAAAAGACACCATTTCAATGTTAACTGTTATTCTCCCCTACCAAAAAAAACTTTCTGGATGAATTTTCAGCACTTTCCTCATACCCCTTCTCCCATTGCCAACAGATATAACACTGTCCCTTCTTCAGATCCTCTAACCCAACCTGTCTACATTAAAAGGGTCAAGCACAAAGACATTGCTGCCCTCCTAAACAAAATTCCAGTGAACACTCTCACGGGGGAGATGGAGTAAACTCCATCCTGATTCATCACTCTCTGCTAAGACCTCCTAGACAACTTTCTTACTCGCTTTTGTAATATCTGTTTACATAATGGCTTCATGCCCCTTTATGGAAAACAGCAATAGTTAGGACCAATCTAAAAGCAATAAAATCATTCTAGGCTAATGTTTTCTGCCCCAGCTCTGTTTTTCCCCTTATTTGGCAAAATATTTAAAAAAGGTGATTAACTTGAAGTGATGGAGTACCTTCAAATCCACAGAAATGAATCACCCAATCAACATTAATTTTGGTGAGGTTGAAGTACTATGACTGCTCGTTACACATTTAAAGATGATATTCTCACTAACGTGTATAAATGCAAGCTTGCAGGAGCTCTCTGGAACCCCCTTTCCAGACTTAACCAAAGTTTTCAACATGGTCCACTACTTTCTACTTTGAAACTCCCTTCTTTTAACTGGAATGAGTCCGCTGCAGTAAAATTAGACTCCTTCCTCTACAATAGACTATTCAAAGTTCAGCTCAAGCCCTCCTCCTCATCCCTTGCTCCACTTCAGAAAGGACTGCCACAAGGACAGTCCATTAAAAAACACTATTTCCTCTGTTTATCAATAAACTCTCCACTGACCTCCTCAATATGCCTCTCTTAATCTGTGTATATGAAAGTGTTATATACAGATCCAATGCTTCAGACAAAGTCATTAAAACAGATTGAGTCACATCATAAAAACCTACCTATCTAACTGGCTACTTACACATAAACTGATTCTTAATACAAATAAAAGGAAAGCCATGCTCTTTGGGACCAGGCAAACACTGATTAAAACACCTGATAACCAGGCCATTATGCACACTGAACTAGAAGCTATAGAAATATTAATCTGTTATTAATATCTCAGTATTTGGCTAGACCCAATATTGAATGACTCAAGTAAATATACCTTACAGTTACATTATAAAAGCAACTAAAGCCAAAGTTAACAGTCTGGTTCTCTGTTCAAATAAATGTTTCACTTCCTCTTTCCAGAAGCAAGAACCATCACTGGGAAAGGAGTTCTATTACCCCAAGTAGAGTACATACTCCAACTACTAGCCACAGCTTCTAAAATCAACTTCAAAGCCCTATAAACCACAATGAAGAGTATCTGCAGGTTTATTATTTTAGCTCCCAGAAGCAAAAGAAACTGGTCCATACTGTCTAAAGTAAAATGATTTCCCTTGTAACTCAGAATCACTCTTCTAGCAGAAGGTCTAGTTGTCAAGCTCACAAACCTAAGCACACACTTTCTCTTTCTATTTTTCTTTCTTAGCTATCACCTTGCATGATAGAACTACCCCATACAGTCTAAGATCCAATTACCTCTATTTAATTCTACTCTGTAAGTCCCTCCACCTTCAAAACTATATTTGACTGAGTCCCAAAATCCGGCCCATCATTCCTCTGCAGATAAAACTGATTACCCAGTTCCACTGATAACTAATCATTTTATTCAAACAAGCACAATGTATATGTTTTCATGACAGTGGAATCACTTAAACCCTTCCTTGTCACTACACCTTCTTCTATCACTAGATAATTTTTCCATCGACATTATCCGTCACAAACTGTAACTCCTGCTTACCTATTTACTCACCCTACTTCTCATCTTTTCCCCTGTCCCTCCTCTCTCATCTACCCATTTGTCCTCTCTACATTCCTGTCTCCCTCTCACCTTTTTATACCTCCCTTTCATCACCTGTTTCTCCTTTCTGTCCTACCGTATTTCCCTGAAAACAAGACCGGGTCTTATACTCTTTCCCCCCACCGAAATACTCATTAGGGCTTATTATCAGAGGATGTCTTATTTATCCCCCCTTACAACAATCTACATTTATTCATTTATTCATGTACAAAAATAAACATTTATTCATGTACACAAATTGACATTTATTCATGAAAACAAATTGACATTTATTTGATACTTTTCTGTTATTGGACAATAATTCTAAGTAACACATTAGCAGTTGTGTGAGAATTCTACATAAACAGTGCAACAAACATTTCAACTTCAGAATATCTACACCTTGGCTTTCACAGTGCAATATTTCATGCTTAACAGAAAGTGCAGAAAAATCTCAGTACATGTGTATTGGAGGAGGGGAATAAAACTGAAAGCAGAAGCAATCCATTCTGTTACCCCGATAATGGAAAAGTTATTCAAGTACAGTATTGTCATCTTTTTCTGGAACATTGTCATAAGTCTTCAACCCCTAAATTCCGGCCTGAATTTCTTGCGACTCCATTTCCTGTAGAACCATTGGTCCCAATCTGTCATGCCTAGCAACAGAGCTCTCTGTAAATGAGCATTGCTTGTCCAAGTAGCCTGTTTGTAATGCATTGGCAACACAGCTGTCAGTGATTTTATCCCATGCATTTTTTACCCAAGTCACGACCTCTTGCAGGCTAGGCTTCACAAAGTTTCCATGTTGATTTCTCTCCATTCTATTTTCAATGTAGTCATTGAGTTCTATGCACAAATGGTCCTTGAATGGCTTGTTTATTGCAATATCAAGAGTCTGGAGATAGGCAGTCATTCCTGCGGGAATCATTATTTGATCTATTCTTCTCAGTGCAAGGAATTTCTTCATGTCTTTAACACGGTGAGTGCTGGCAGAATCCCAGATTAGCAGACCTCCTTTGCTGCCTCACAAAACAAGTGGCAGCATTACATCAACCCACTTCCTTATAACTGCTTGTGAGCACCAGGCTTTTTCGGTTTCAAGAATGTAAATGTCTGAAACACATTCAGTCTTATCTTTCTTCCCCTTACTAATGATTAGAGGTGGGGTTTTCTTTCCATCTAGATGAATTGCCAAAATACAGGTAACACGTGCACTCTCGTAACCAGTGGAGGGAATGTAGATTGACAAGGCACCCCTCTGATCAATTATTGTTTGAGATCCTTGGCCCATAAATACTGTAGCTTCATCCATAGCAATCATGTTGGAGAGTTGGTATTTAGAAAAGTCGAAGCCATCAACAAAGGACCTGAACGCAAGTGCACGTTTAATAACTTCAGTATCTTCCGGCTTGAACAGTGTTGTTGATCTTCTTAGAGACAGTTCATATCACTGGAGGAAGCCATCCAGCCAATGTTGTGATGCTTTGAATTCTTCTGGGGATATTTCTAACTGTGGTGCCATTGCAAGGGCAAATGCTTGAATATCAGCCCTGCACACAACCAAAGCCTTTGCTCTCCTGTTATCAATCCATTCACAGATGATGACTTCCAGCTCAGGAAATAATGGTTGCCAACCTGAGCCACACTTGCACTTCTTAGCATTTCCCTCATCGGCCTGTTGACTGAGGTTATCATACGCTGCATGCCATTTTCGGACCATTCGGAGATCTAACTTCTTCTCTTTGCAGAAACCCATCAGATTCTTGCCCTGGGAGTCCTCCATGATTCCTTTCTTGTACTAGAGAGAATAGCTCTTTCTTTTTGCATTCATCTTGTCTGGGGGGGGGTTAATTGAAGACTTACGAGACTGGAGTGGCAACACAAAACAGCGATGGTTAAGAGGACACAACCATAGATGTTCGTTATCAAGTGCGCACACTTTACGTGCGTTGTCTGTACAAAGTACTTCTGCCAGTGTTTATGGGCCAAGGATCTCAACCGTCAAGTGTGAGTGATGATTAGGGTTACAGTAAGAATTGTAGAGGACTCCCAGGGAAAGAATCCTATGACTTTCTGCAAAGGGAAGAAGTTGGGTGTCTGAATGGTCCAAAAATGGCAAGCAGAGTATGATAACCTCAGTCAACGGGTGTCAATAATGTTATTTTATAATTCAATACGCCTGTCATGTGTTGTTGACGATCTTAACTGAGGCTTATTTTTGAGGTAGGGCTTATATCATGACCACCCTGGAAAACCATGCTAGGCCTTATTCTCTGGTTAGGTCTTATTTATGAAGAAATATGGTACTACCCTGTCTTCTCCTTCACCCTTCTCTTCCTCATAATTCTTTATTCTGAACACTAAAAACAAAAAGAAAAACTGGAAATGCAGTAGCTGTATTTTAATAAGACACAAGTAATAACTTTCACAGTATTCCACATTGCTTCTTCAGGCATTAAACTCTCATACTACCACCATGATTAAATACACTAACATGTGTCCTATCCATGAGTCATAAACAATTATACAATCAATAAAATTATTAACATTCTATGAAAGTATCCATTAAAAAACTAAAAGCACTAGAGACTATTAGTGAATTTTATCATGTAAATATTTTAAAACAGGCTTAAATTCTTCTTATCTCCTCCCCTTATAAAGGTTGGAGTAGCATACAAGATGAAAAACTTAAAACTGTCTGCCTGTTAATGGAAGGAACTTTCAGAATAAATATATTTACAAAAAGTGCACTTGTTACATGGATAAGTACCTTTAGTACCATGCTTATGTTCTAGAACGTTAACCTGTTCCTTATAACAAAGCTTAATTTTTAAGGTGCATCCCTTTTATATGTAAACAGAGGGCCAGTCTCATAAAGTTGTTTAAGTTCAGGCACTTGGGCTAACATAGGCCAATATTTTTAAATTATGTTCTTGATCTTAGATGTTTTATATGTTATTGTGTATCCATATTGGCCTAATTTTGACAGTTTCTGTTGTGTATTTAAATGAGTTGTATCTGAGTAAATAGGTGGATACAAGGTGTTTCTATCCTTCAGTATATTGTCCTTAATCTGATGTACACTTGTTTTATTGTAGCTTCTAATACAAAAATCTAGCTCCATTTGTTCTGATTGCTCATGCAGTTTTTTTTTTAAATAACATTTTTATTTCACCTTCTTTTTTCTACTATGAACAATTTAATACAAAGTGGAAGTAAGATAACAATGGGGTTACATATGATCAAATAACACATGTTGCATACAGAATTCACGGCATACATGTTTACTAAGCATGCTGGTTTAAAATTAAAACAAAAATCAAGCAGAAAAAGAAACAGTTATTATTCATTATAATTAGCATTAGTAAAAGATAAGTATGGCTTGTAATGTTGAGTGTGATTTCGAATTCACACTGGATATCAAGCATCTAACCGTTTATACAGACATTATACCATTAGCCATTATTATTTTCACAAAAGGAAAAACTATAATTGTATACCTGTATCTATCCTCATGCACTTTAACATCTTGAATATTTAATCTGTAGACACATGCCATCTCATTTTTACTATATTATCAAACATAAAATGGGGGTGCATACTATCCCTAGATAAGCATGTTTATTTATTTATTTAATTTTGTTTCACATTTGTTGATCAGGATGATATGACTGGATACGTGTCCATTTTCAGCGGAGGCCTGGGGAGAAAGCTCCAGTAATACAGATAATAGTATACATGATAAAGTAGAACTTGGTATACAAAAGGGTTTATAGACTGTCATAGTAAAAGGGCACTAGAGAAAGTCAAATTTACATACATTACTTTTTTATACAATAAAGAAGAGTTGAAAAAATTAAGTATTCAGGCGCAAGAATATACAAGAGGAAAAGCATGTACTACAGCCTAGTTAAGTAAGGATGCTATAGTCTGGGGCATCAGAGCAGAATAATCCGCAGTCTGACCTGTCATAGTTTCAAATGTATGGTAAGATATAAATAAAGTGATAAGATGTAAAAGGGTAAGGGAATAGAGTAGGGTGCGGCATAATAAGATCGAAAGCATGGAGGGGGTACTGAGTCATGTGTTACACATTCACCCCTAAAGAGAGGAGTAGAGGTTGAGTAATGGGTGGATACTTAACTGGGTAGTTGGGGAGTTAGTCAGGGTTGGAACATAGACATAATCAGTGTGTTGTAAAATAATGTTTGTGGCTTGTTTTGAACTGAGTGAGCGAGGGTACTAGAGTAAGGTCAATTGGAAGTGAGTTCCAGGTTTTGCCAACAAAGTTGGAAAACAGGAAGTCTCCAGCTGAGTTGTTAGATTTGTTTGTTTGAACCATCAGTTTGTTAGAAGAACAGAGTGGCCTTGAGATACAATAGGAATTGATGAGGTTTTCTAGTCCAGGGGTGTTTTCAGGTCGGTTGAGGACCTTGTGTGCTACTATGAGCTGATTGTACTGAAGTAAACTGTGTAATTCTAACCACCCTAGTAGTTTAAGGTTATGGCAGTGATGTGCATAGCTCTCAAGTGCACCACATTATAAGGAATGTACCTCATTTGGGGTCTTAAAAAGTTCATGTTCCTCAAAGTTCCACATTGAAAGTGTCTGTCACACATTCAGTGTTAGAAATTTTTTAACTGATAGCCATGGTAAATAGAAATTAATCATATTAATTCATTAAAAGATGTTTTTTATAAGTAAAACTAGCATATTTTAGCCATCATATGGCCTTCCTACATGAAGCTGTTAGTAAGCCGTTAGTAAGTGTTCCACATTTTGCCCATTTGTCCCACATTATGAGGGCTATTGTTCCTCATTTTGGAGAAGGGAAGTTGAAAGCTATGATGATGTGTCCGATATTTAGAGCCATTGGCAAATCTGGCAATGTGGTTGTAACAGTTTGAGAGTTTACGAAGTTCAAATTTGTTCAAGTTAGTATAGGGGAGGCATATAAAAGGGTAGAGAGTAGGTGAGTGCAGGCAATGGCAGTCCTAGCTAACGGAATCAGGAAAGGTTTATTTCTATATAGTGAGCCAAGTTTTTTGTTAATTATTTTGATAGTTTGATTGGCATGCGTATCAGATTTGAGGTTATCTGCTATTACCCCTAAGAGTTTTGTATGAGTGCGCGGGGAGATAATGGTACCATTGTCTGATGTTATAGTAAAGGAGAGTGGAGTGGACATACGAGTGGGGGAGAAGAGTAGTAGCTTGGTTTTATTAGGGTTCAAAATAAGAAGGTGATTAGAGAGCCAGTTTTTGACTGTGTTGAATGTTTTCTGGAATAAGGTCAGCAGGTCTGTTGGGGAGGAAGCAGAACAGATCAAAGTAGAGTCAACAATGTACTAGATACAAGTTGCATCTGGGATGACAGTATAAATGTCATTGATAAAGAAAGAGAATAGAAGTGGACCAAGAATAGAGCCCTGGGGGACTCCAAAACTCAGAGGAAGTAGGGTGGATAGTTTGTCCTGCCACAGAACAGCCTCCTGTCTACCCCTCAGATAGGACTGGAACCATTGAATAGCGTTGTTATCCAAGGATATGGTTTTCAGTGAATGGATAAGTAGTTGGTGGTTAACCATATTGATGGCTTTGGATAGGTCAAGAAAGAGGGCTGAGGATAGCTTGTTGTTATTTCTGTTATGGTTAATGGCATTGGGGAAAGACAGGAGGGCAGAGGTGGTGCTGTGATATGGCCTGAAGCCATGTTGAGTGTTAGCCAACAGATTGTTCTGAAAACTGTTTATGAATGCACTTCTCCATAATTTTTGCCAAAGGTGAGAGAATGGTAATGGGTCTGTAATTTGACAGTTTTGTGGAACTATCACATTTATGAAGTGGGATAACAGGGGATGTTTTCCAGATGGAGGGGATAGAATTTTCTATTATGGTTCTGTTGATCAAGATGGAGATGGGGAATGCTATAGCGTCTGCTGCTTTTTGTAGGTATTCTGAGGGGAGGAGGTCAGCAGATAGGGTGGTTGGTTTTAATTTGTTAATTAGGGACCTAATAAGTGAGGTTGTGACTGGTTGGAAGCTAAAGGGGAGTTGGGTAGCAGATGTAATTGTGATGGAATTAGAGCCTGTGGGTGATAATTGGCTAGCAATGGTATGGACAGTCTCAGTGAAAAAGTTATTAACGGTATTAGCAATGTCCTCCAGGGATTTTTGGGTAGCAGTTGAAGAGGTTGGAATGGTTGTTTGACCTAGGTGAAGAAGTCTATTTATACCTGCCCAGAACTTTTGAGGTTTATTTTGGTGTTTTGTTAAACATTTTAGTAGTAGTTTTTTTGTCTGGCAAGATGGATTTTTTGTGTCATTCCTAAGCTGACAATATCCCAGCTGGTCTAGAGGAGCTTTGGTTGTTCACCAGGTGGCCTAGGCTTTATTTCTAAGTCTGATTTTTAATTTGGAATCTTTTGTAAGCCATCGAGCAATTTTTGTTTTAGTTCAAATAGTGTGCGCAGCAGCATGTGAATCAAGGACAGTAAGGAATTTAGTATTAAAGTATGCAACAGCTTCATCAAGTGGCAGTTGTTTTAAGATTGACCAATTAGATAGTTTAAGTTCATTTTGGAAGTTGATAGGGTTGACGTTCTTATTATTTTTAATTGTTTTATATGTGGGCTGGCAGGTATTATCAGCTTTGTACTTAATAATGTAGGTTGGTGAGTGATCACTTATGATTTTAGGGAGTGTCCCAGACTTATAAATATGGGGATAACTGTTGATAAGTATCCAGTCTAGGATACTTTCTTTGTTGGAGGATTTGTTAATTCTGGTGGTAGAGGATATTATTTGTGTGAACCCATAGAGACTTATATGGGTGGTAAGGGTTTTAGAGTAGCAGGTGTTCCAATCTATATTAAAGTCCCCAAGAACAATGGTTTCTTGAGGGTATGTGTTGGATAGCCAGTGGGGAATATCTTCTAGGGTGTTTGTATTATTGCCTGGGGGAATATACACACAGATAATATTTTTAATTTTGTTGCTATTAATTTGTAGTTTGGTGATCAAAATTTCTGCATTATTAAATAGGGGTGGCTGTAGGGAATCTCTAATAACATGTAATGTATTTTTGTAAAGTACAGCTACCCCACCTCCCTTCCTAGTAGTGCGGTCTAACCTAAGTAGGATGTATCCAGGTGGTAGAACCTCATTATCTGCAGTTGTCAGTTTTAGCCAAGTTTCTGTAAGACATAATATGTCAGAGGAATGAGCTGCTAAGAGGGCATACAGGTCATGGACTTTATGATTTATGCTTCTGATATTTAACTGAAGGGCCAGAAGTGAACTAAGGGGCCTATTAAGAGGTCGATTGGTAATAGGGTTGGTGGAGTGGGAGTTGATGTCACCGGGTGAAGATGATCCAGGGTTTGGGTGGATGTCACCATCCCTTATTAGTCTGAGGTGCAGACTTACTATAAGCTTTAAAAGTTTACTTATTAATTTTTGATATTGTTTAGTTTTGGGATTAGTATTTTTGAACCAAATGGGGTGGTGTGTTATAGGGGGAGAGGAATTATTTGTGAGAGGGATTATTAAGTGATCCACTATGTTTGAAGATACTAGGGAGGTGGTTTGACATTTTGGATAGTAGAATCCTAGTTAGTCTTTGTTTGGTTTTCATAGGTGATGAGGAGGTAGAAAACAAGCAACAGAGACAGTAGAAAAAATATTGGTGTTTTTTTTTGGTAATATTGATGCAAATAGATGAGACATATTAGGATTAGTAATTTTGAGCAGGATATTATTGGAGAAAGGGTAGATTGGGTTACTATAGGGGAGAACACTCTTGTGATGTGTGAGTTAATGGATGGCTGGATAACTAAGATGGTGTGGCTATAATAGAATAAATTTAGCACTCCAGGGGGTGAGTGAGAGTAGGGGCCAGGGTGGGGCTCAGAGCGAGCCTGAGGGCAGCGAGGGTGAGTGGAGTGGGGCTAAACCAGACCACAAAATTTCCAAGAGCCAGTGAATGCAATGTGAGTACTTTAGAGGATGTAAAATGCTTATTTGTAGCCACCAGGCTTTTACTTTTGCTTTAAGCTGCTGTTAATTTAATTTTTAAGCCAATTTTTTTTGGAGTGGTGTTTAACTTGTAGGAATTAAGTGGCAAGCTACAGTGCTGTAGACCCAGTGTGGTTGATTTTAACTAGTTCAATCAAAGTAAATTAGAGATATTAACCTTGGCAATATATAAGTATTGAGAGAGAAAAGAACAGTTTTTTGTTATCCTTTAAGTCGCAGAGAGAGTAGTGTTCTTCTAGCGTAGAAAGCCTTTCAGGGTGGGAGCAGTAAAAGGAACATGGAGACAGTACCTGACAAAGGATACAGTAGTCAGCACAAATGCCCACTGTAAAGAACTTCTACTAAGCTTAAAAAAACAACAACACTGTGCAGTCACTTATCAATCACAAGATATCACTTTTACATGTATCCAGATGAATTCAGTAGTTAAACCAATGCAAAAATTGAGCAAATAGCAGTCGCAAGTGGTTTACATCAAGGCATTGAACTTAGAAGCAGTAAATTACATACCCCACAGAAAATGTTTGGTTCCACTATATTAATAAGCAAAACATCAGCCCAGGTAGTTACAACAACATTATTCCTAACAAAAATCTGTCACAAGTGTTTTATTCAAAGTTATTAAGTTTAAAAGCAACAAATGGCAGTTGCAAATGTTTTCTGCAAGGATAGTAAACTTAGAAGCAGTAATTACATGTCACACTGAAACTGCTTGGTCCCACTGTAATAATGAGCAAAAAGCAACCCAGGCAGTTTTAATGATACTATTATTAACAAAAATGTATGTACATTTCTTCATTATGTACATTTCTTTACTGGTTTCTTAAATAAGTTGGTATTACTTTTACCAGTTAAATCTTTTTTCAGTTTTATATCTAAAACATCAATTTTTTCTATAATGAACATTCTTCTTGAACCTAAGGAAAGTTGCTGTGGTGTGTAAAAAAGAAATTAATTCATTAATTTCATGCAGAGGCCCATCCCATATTAAAAATAAATCATCTACAAAACGTTTATAAAAATACTTTATCATAATAGTTGGGGTTGCCAATGGGAGAAATTACATATTGTGCTTCCCAGAGGTTCATCACCACATTTGTGTATCTATTTGCCACTAGGGTCCCCATGGCAATACCCTTCTGCTGCTTAAAAATGCTTTCTTGAAAAAAAAAGATTATTAGCCAATACAAGATCTTGCATATTACAAATCAAGTCCACATTTAAATGCTTAAGTTCTGATTGACCCAGTATATATTTTTATCATAGTAATACCTTGATCATTGGGAATGCACGTAAAAAGTGACTCCACATCCAATGTAACTAAGTAGCAAGTTAATAATGAATTGCTTTGTGCCCAAAAGTATAACTGTTGCAAAAAGTCAGAACTATCTTAACCTATTATGTTTGATGTATCTAAAACTTGTTTAAGATGTTTCTCTAAATATTTAGAGATGGGTTCCATAACCCAACCTCTAGATGACACTATTGAATGAAAAGGTGGTGAAGTTAGCGATTTGTGTATTTTTGGTTTTCCATAGATGACTGGGATGACATAGGTGCCTATATGCAGAAACTCATACAATTGCTTTCTAGTAAGACCCTGTTTTAACATCTGTGTAATACATTCATTAACTTTTAAATATATTTGATGTACATCATTCTTGTTGACTAATAAATATTCATCAGAATCCGACATTTTTAACGTACTTGCTAAGTAGAAATGTTTGTTTAACACCACTATGCCACCTCTCTTGTCTGCTGGTTTTATCACAATATCATCATTTTCTAACAGAGTTTGTAAAGCTAGATATTCATCCTTCTCTAAATTGCAAAAATGTTTAGTCTTATCAGATAAAAATAAATCATAAATTTAATTTTCTACCATTTTCTCAAATGCTTGAATTACATTATTCAGTGGGGGTATATATGTGTTGTTTCTATAACACATACTAGATGAAACATGCTGTATTACTAAACATTGCATTTAATTTCAGCTTTCTAGTGTAAAGTTTTAACTCAGCTTGTAGTTTGACTACATTATTATCAACAGCTGGAACATAATTAAGCCCTTTGTTTAATACTCTAAGTTCAGATTCTGTCAAAAAATAGTCCAATAAGTTAAAGATGATGTTATTCGTCTGTGATACTGCTTTACCTCAGTTTGGTTGATCTTATTTGTTCCTGCTGATGTTGATCTTTTTTGTTCCCGCTGACTTTTAAATCATTTTCTGCTTCAGTGGTAAAGTGAACGGTGGTGTCAAGCTGGGCATTGTTTTTGCTGTTGTAAAACAGTTTCCACCGGATCCAAGGCAGTAACCAAACTGGAATTCACCACTAATTATGTAGATCAGATGTTAGTGTAATAGATTGTTCCTCTGGATGTAATATTGATGTTAAAGTACGTTTAGTTGTGTCTTTCGGCTTTTCCCGGTTAGGGGTCGCCACAGCGAAACTCCGCGGTCTGCTAATGATTGGTAGTTGATTTTTACATGTTGAGTTACCAGCCCTGATGCACAACCTGCAACGAAGGTACGCACATTCACGCATGTCTCTACGCAGATGACGCTCTAGTTGAGAATCGAACCAAATAGCATCTAACTGTGAGGCGACAACGCTACCGCAGCACCACCACCACGGATGTTAAAGAACGTTTAGTACTGTGCGATATTTCATTAGATGGTTGAACTACCATTGTATAAGCACAGCTTTCGGGAGCTTCTTCTGTGTTCATGTTCAAATCTCCTTGATTGGTTAATGATTCTGACGTCGACCTTAATGCAATCCTCGGACTGGGCCAGGTGAATACATGTCCATTATGGAAATCCTGGAATTTCCGTTGTAGTTTTTTCTTCTTTTTAATATCTGTAAGTGTTTGTTCAAAAACAAGGATTCTATTTAATACATCATGTAGCATAGCTGAATGCATTTTCCACTTCATTTACGAGTTCATCATATAGCATGGTAATCTCATTCTTCAACAATGTCTCTTTTGGCTCGAAATACATATTCATTAGTTTCATGTATTGAAATTAAAAGTCCAAATTAAGATCCTGCCATTGTCTCAATAGATCAGGATACTTGTCCCAAAATGTAGGCATTTTTAAAATTGGCAAGCCACGAGGAACAAGCTTGTAATGAAAATAAGCAACAAAAGTAAAATGCTGCCATTGCATCTTTTTTCAATAGATGCATCTTTTTTCCAGACAGATATTTTTATTTTATATTGTGATATGGATGTCCACCTTTCCGATTCGATTTCAGTTTCTCCCACAGGCATGGCCAGTACTGAGAGGAGTGAGTTTTGCTTAATTTCTATAATATCTCGAATACGTTTGACTGGTTCTAACTGTATATCACTGGTTGAAGGTAAATGATATAAGCTGTTTATTTTACCAAGATATCCAGTGAGACAAATATATGGATATGTCATAGACAATACTTTGTACTCAGGGCATGCTTCACAAAGGCATAGAAAGCAACCCATGCACAACAATGCAGGCAGTATAAATGCAAACATACAATCATAATTCTGAATACACATGGACTCTAAACTCCAGCAATGGACTGGTGAAGAGTCACATTATTAAAGAGTGAAAATGACAACAATGGATATACCTCAGCTATGAATAACAATGCCATCACAATGTCTATGTGCCACTGAGAAGGTCTTTGCTGTGCCAAAAATGATGGGGGAGGCATGGAAGTGTAAGTGTAGCACACCTACAGCTGCTGAGACAATTTGTCCACATGGACATGAGTAAGCAGAAGCTGCAAATGCATAGCTGGAATGTAGATGGCGACATACATATAAATGACCTGTGTGGAACATGGCACACATACATGCGTGCATGAGTGTTTGACAATGGTAGATGTCAGCAGAAGAAAACAGTAGCCCTGACTGCACATAAGCGACACAGGTAAGAATAATTACAGAGACAGCTTTGACATCCACTACAGTGCATGTGGTTAGGCTTCCCTGTAACTACACAGATATTAAAGTGTTTCAGGACTGTGGCTGGCATATGTCATGCCACATAGTACTATGTCCCTACACACACATTTGTTTTGATCACATCATTTCTTACATATGTCTAGGACTAGGTAGAAATACCAAGGCAATGGCATACATCATGTGGCATACAACAGAGCAACCTGAATAAGGATGGTACAATATACCAGGTGTGCAATACCTGTAGTGAACAGGAACATACAACAAGGTGTGTCACAGATAGGTGTCATACAGAACTGTGAAATGAAACCATTTTATCCATACGTGCCAAAGAAAAGCATCAGCACCCCTGTGGTACTACATAGTAATGCATGTCACTATAATGGCCTAAGTGTAGCAGTACCTTTGTAAACAAACTATAAGTGGAATGTGCTGGATAGTCAACACACACCATGCAAAAGGCACTCAGTAACTTTGTAATTCCATGTCACAACGAATATATCACACAGCCACAGAGAGCAAATACATCTACAAGTTGTTTTGCCAGAGCAGTCTTAAGTGACATGTTAAGACTGCAGATGTGCTCGTGTTAAAGACATTGATGCTGCCTCATGGAAATGATGGGACAGTGTAAACATGTTAGCATGATTTACATTTGCAATTATATCTATATGATGGCTAAAGTGTGTGTGTGTGTGTTTGTGTGTGTGTGTGTGTGTGTGTGTGTGTGTGTGTGTGTGTGTGTGTGTGTGTGTGTGTGTGTTTACATAAGAGAAGGACTATTCCTTGCAGGGCTGACTACCCTTGACCATCCCTGGTAAAGTCAGTAGGGACATCATGAAATGTTTAATGTATGATGTGGCCAATTTCACCTGAGAACTCCTGGAATATCATCTGCATCAACTCCTGGAAGATAATACAGACAGGCTACTACATCACCTCACAGAACTGGTCTTTGGGGGTCATGGGACCCTCCACAGTGTGTGGTGGAATGATGGGCTGGGATTCAGGTGGTGCTGGTGGGACAGGTGCTTCTGGCTCCTCTATGTTGCTCTATGCATTCCTCTGTGTTTTTTACTGTGGTCGACATCAATCCACAGAGGGACTCTCCTCTCATGCTTCTTCTGTAAGAAAATATGGACATAAACAATAGCATAGCATACACTCATATCTGAAAAGAAAGCTTATAATACAAGATTTAGTTATTAATATGAATTCACATGTGCATATGCAGTATGTTGTACTGTAATGTAACAATCACGCATATGCAAAATACTCCTGTAGAATAGTGCATTAGTTATAGGTTACATCCATGTACCAAGGCATGATGCATGTCTTTGTACACGCTTAAGAAACACCCAAAGATATAGAGATGTGGGGGAGTGAATGTACAGTAATGATGGCATGCAGTGCACAATGTGAAAAGTTCTGCCCTTCATGCTATCTTCTAAAAACAAACAAAATCCAAGCCCATATGTATGTGTATCCCTGTCATTTACAGCACATAATGGTGGCCACAATCCCATATAACAATAATGTCTAATGTACTGTTAATTTGGCAGTAACTGCATATGCACAGAAGCACAAAACATGACACCCTATCTGCACACAACCGTAACTTGAGTATCAAAAAGCATATGTCTATTAACATGGCTGCACTGGAATGAAAAGATATCATCAGGCCAGTATTGAGCAATATTGTATAAATGCCAAACAAAATACACTTGTACAGTATTGCCGATGTCAGCATAAATAAGCTTGCAGTGAATTCCTACACATGCATGGTGATCTATCTCAGAAATCATACATGCATGAGTTAGAGAACTCTGCCACCAACATACACATACATGTGTATGTACTTCATGATAAAATGTTGTAGAGCTACAAAACAGCATGTCTGTAGATGATATTTGCCAAGTAAAGAAATTGGTAAATACTCATTGTAATGAACACAAATGCCACATGAGCATCACACATGACATGTACATGTATAGAATTATGCCATATGTATAATCCCCCAGATAAACAATTACCAGCACATACCACCAGTGGTAGCAGTCTGTCAATATACTAGGTAGTAAACACAAACTAAACATAACATCATATAGAACCATTGGTAAGCCATGACAGTGCAACACAGACTGATGGAGATATAAGACTACATACCACATCCTTACAATAAGCATACAAAAGCAAGCACAATTAGTGCTATGCAGTCATATAGCAATAACCCACGCCTGGGTGTGGATAATGCTGGATTTACTCATGGTTGGTGTGGTTTGGTCACAAGGGCGAACCCCGAGTGGCCAAACAAAGACAACCGTGGGTAAATCCAGCATTACCCACACCCAGAAGTGGGTTATTGCTATTATACAATGACATTATTTAAGAAAAAAAATTATTACTTTTGTTAAATAATGGCATTGTATAATGCCTCCTTGCCGCACTTCCGCAGCAGTCTGGTATTCTGCGGCAGTTCTGATGTACTGCGCATGCGTATGCTTATGCAGTGCATCAGAGCTGTGGGCGGAAGCAATGGAGAAAGCAAGATCTCCATTGCTTTTTACAAACTGTCGCGCTATGTTAAAGGAGTTTAACATAGCGAGACAGCTTTAAAAAAAGCAACGGAGAATCTCCATTGCTTTTTTTAAAGCTGTCTCACTATGTTAAACACATTTAACATAGCGAGACAGTTTTGAAAAAAGCAACGGAGAAAGCAAGATCTTCGTTGCTTTTTGCACACTGCCTCGCTATGTTAAAGGAGTTTAACATAGCAAGACAGCTTTAAAAAAATCAACGGAGAATCTCCATTGCTTTTTTTAAAGTTGTCTCGCTATGTTAAACCCATTTAGCATAGCGAGACACCTTTAAAAAAAGCAACGGAGATAGGAAGATCTCCATTACTTTTTTTAAAGCTGTCTCGCTATGTTAAACTCATTTAACATAATGAGGCAGTGTGTAAAAAGCAACGGAGATCTTGCGTTCTCCATTGCTGTAAAAAAAGTGTTATACTAATGGAAAAAGTCCGGGCAACCGGACCTTTTTCCATTACTATAACTCTGATTTACAACGTGCACACTGACCAATCAGTGTGCATGTTTTGGAATATTAGTGGGGGGTTGTTGTATAATTAACATTATTTCTGCCGTTATGACCTATTGATCTTGTGTCAGTCCTCATGTTCTGTGATGATAAAGTAAACATGATGTCATAAAATGCACCATTGCATCACAGCATTGAAGCTTGGCATGCCTGTAACAGTCAATCCTTTGGAAAGGCGATACCCAGTAGGCAGAAATGTGCAGCCATGTGCAGCAAAGCATTATGGTTTATTTGCATATATATCAATAGTGGAGACTTAAATGCAGCTATATAAATAACAAGAAATCTGATCACTTGCTGATCATGTGAATACTACAGAAACACATCATCTAGGGACAGTTCCATACACAGCAACCATTTAAACTGCATCATCAACTGAAGTGAAGGAATACAATCCATTATGAAAATCTACATATTGACAATATCATGTTACTGCTATTAAAATATTGGGAATTCCCTATGTCAGAGTCACATGTTTAATACATGCCAGTATGTATAGTAACACTGCAGAGTGAACATATGATTCCCATTCGTGGGCATGGAGGTGAGTGTGTCTAACAGGCAGACTGATCAGTGACACAAATAAAAAATAAATTTAAGAAAATCAATGCAAAACCACATATTAACTTGTATCCCATATGGTGAATAATGACTACATCATAAGAGGACAAGGTCACACTAGAGCTGCATATTATATTGTGAAGCAAAAAGCAAACTCAATTGTATTTATTCTGCTGCAGTTATTACAGCTTGGTAGTAGCCTGATTAAATTGTAACTGTTATTCTAAGCCTTTTGGTTTAAGCACTTGTGCTTCAGACCAGTTGTTTTACATTAAGAAGGTTTGTGGACTGCATTGTTGTGGCAGGACAGATAGCTTACATCCTTCTAAGTTGGGAATTCCTGACTGAAGGCTCAGTGTCTGTTATTCTAAAAGTGCATTAGTTCTGGTTTAAGCACTTGGGCTTTAGGCCAGTTATTTTACATTAAGAAGGTTTGTGGTCTGCACTCGTGTGGGAGGAGAGGCTAGATCCTGCCCTTCTGAGCTGGGAATTTCTGGTTAAAGGCTTATTGTGCCTGCTTATTTGAACTGTTTCTTTCTGAAATTTGTGCAACTTGCTTGCTGTATCCCAGAAGTTAGTAATTTATTGGCTATTTTTGGGCTAATTTTTATCTCTTTCATTTCCCTGCTATAAAAACCACATTTGCTCAGTTTTTTATGCTTATATTCTGCTCGGCAAGTGCCTGCCAGGTGTCCTGCAGCGTTCTACAGCAGCAGAGAGACAAAAGAGAGAATTTGGAGTGATTAAATATCATTTTTCTGCATTTTCTTGCTGTCTTTAAATAATTCTCCCTAAAAATGCCAATTTTTTAGTGTTTCTGTGATTTAAAAAGTGATTTAAAAAGCTTGTTTCTGCTACATATTGTACTTATTTGCTGCCTGCACTTGAACTAAGTCATTTTTGTGTTTAAGTAATCTGTTTTACTGTTGGCTACACACTAAAGTGCGATAGCCATTTTTGTGCATTTAAAGTTTTTTTTTATTGTATCTGCTTTATTTTCTGAAAAAAAATTTTATATATATATATATATATATATATATATATATATATATATATATATATACTGGTTTCTTGCCTTTCTGAACTAGTATCACCAGTCTCACATAGACCTACTAAACCAACACCGGCAAATACCACACATAAATACACAAAAACATACTTGGAGGCTCTAAATAAAAATCTGCAAAAGCAACAGAGACCTCCAAAGCAGATACCCAAGCAACCTCCACACCCCATCACAAACCATGAAACACATACTTCACATAATCAGTGTGCCACGCAATCACAGCCCTTAATGCAAAATAACACACCCAACACACTAGTAATAGGCAACTCTATAGTCAGGCAAACTGATGTCCTACTAACTAGGCTGGACAAGGAGATGGTTACAGTTAGCTGCCTGTTGGATGCCAGGATCTGCCACATAATAAAAGCACTCAGGTCACTCCAGAACAAGTACAAATACAACTCTGTCATTATCCATGTTGGTGTGAATGACCTGAGACGTACCTCCCTGGACTGCATGAAAAGAGACATGGAAGAGCTCTCTGATCACGTAGCCCAAGCCGGTATGACTCTGACCCTGAGTAGCATCCTGCCCTCACCAAAAATGATGCCACAGTATAAAGAAAAAATTATCAATTTCAACAATTGGCTAAGTGTCTGGTGTCATTCAAAGGGGATACAGTATCTGTCCGCCTGGGATGACATGCTCGACAAGCCATGTTGCTTCGCAAGAGATGGCTTGCACCTGTCACCCTTAAGCTTTCAAATACTGGCCAAGGCTTTTGCCGCCCCATAGTGCCTTTTTTAGGCAAGGCTCAAAAGACAAACCCACCACCGTAAATAGCACAAGTAACCAAAAACTATGGGTAATGATACAAATCACCAGAAGTCTAAACCTCAAAATGCATGCACTCGAGGCACTCCTCAGTATGGAGAACATCGATATCTGTGCAGTAACAGAAACCTAGTTTAAGGCTCCAGAGAGCACCCCAGCACTACCAGGCTATAACTCATACCATACTTTTCGGCCACAGAACCCAGACCGAAACACAAAAGGCAGGGGTGTATCCATATTCATCAAGGATATCCACACCTCCAGGTTAGTGGCGCAGCACAATGCCTCAGAGATCATCCATGTGCAACTAACAATGGACAAAACTGCAATTCAAATTGTAGCTTGCTCCAGATCACCCACCATGAACCAGGACCCCCATTCCGAATTTCTGGAGATACTGGAAAATATGAAGGTCCTACCAAATGCCTTAATATTGGGTGATTTCAATTACCCAAACATTAACTGGGAGAACTACTCAAGTACTAACTCCCTTTCCCAACGCTTCCTAGAATTTATAAACTCGGACACCCTGGATCAACTGGTCAATACCCCCACCAGAGGTGACAACATATTGGACCTGGTCATCACCAACATGGGCGATCAGTGTTCTACACCGGAGGTCAGCCCCTCACTGGTTAGATCAGATCATAGACTAATCACTCTGGCTATCCACATTCCACCCCCACCCCCAATCAAGAAAACCACCACAAAAAACATTTCAAAAGCAAACTTCACATTACTTAAGACCAAAGTGGAAAGGTTCACAGCCCCCATGCTAAAGGACAATGCTGTCCAAGCTGCTGAATCCTTTACAAAGGCACTCTATGAGCACCTGCAAGAATGCATGGATTGTGCTATACCAAGCAAAACCAAGACTCACTCCTCCAAGAAAAGGAAACCAGTCTGGTGGACCCCATAAACAAACTATACAACAGAAGGAGGAAACTAGTACAGAAAAGAGTAAAATCCCAAGAAGGAAAGACATCCCTGATCAGTATCAGCAAGAAACTACGATCCCTCATAAAATCATCCAAAGCTAGCTTTGAAAGAAAAATTGCCAAGGACTCCAAAGATAACCGCAAAGCGTTCCTTAGCTATGTCAAGAACCTAAGTGAAAACTCTCAGATCTGCTCTGAGTTAGTGCAGAATGGCACAAAATACACGGAACTGACTGATATTGCCAACATTTTGGCAGACAGATTTAGTGCAAACTTCACCCCCCTCTCACCCCCTAAAGGGCCCATAACCATACCAGAAGAATGTAGAGTCCAGGCCAAAAACACAGCTTCAATGGGACCGGACAGTGTCCCAGGCTGTGTCTTACACAAACTCCAAAATGAACTAACCCCTCACCTAAACACACTGTTCAAACTCAGCCTCTCTACAGACTATGTACCCATAGAGTGGCACACAGCAACAGTTATCTCACTCCACAAAGGTGGAGCCACAATTGACCCCAGGAACTATCACCCTATAAGCCTGACTAGCCTGGTCTGCAAGGCTATGGAGAGCATCATCATGGAATTCATTAACAGAGACATTGGGAACCTCCAAACATTGGACTCTACCCAGTTTGGCTTTGTTAAGGGCAGATTATGCCTCCTAAAGCTGGTGGACTACTTTGAGACAGTTACCAAGGCTTTAGACAAGGTAAAGGAGGTCAAAACAGCCTACCTAGACCTTGCAAAGACTTTCGACACCATTCCCCATTCTGGTATTATAGACAAGCTCACCAGCCTGAATATAAACCCCTATGTCACGAGATGGGTTGCCAGTTGGCTCATGGATAGAACCCACACGGTGAGAGTTGCAGGCTCTAGGTCTGACTCTAAACCAGTTACAAGTGGTGTCCCCCAGGGCTCAATCCTGGGACCCCTCCTGTTTGGTATATACTTCTCAGAGGTACAGGCAAGCACAGGGGACTATGGCTGACCAGGTTCACAGATGACTGCAAACTGGGGGCCATAACTGACTCTCTGGCTGATACAGATATCCTCCAGAAGGATCTCACTGAGACGGATACCTGGTGTCAAAATCATGGCCTCAAGCTAAGTGCCGAAAAGTGCATAGTCATCCCCTTTGGAAAAAACAAAGTACCCTCAAACTACCACATACGTGGTAGTCCCCTAAATACAGAAAATGTAATAAGGGATATGGGGACCCAAGTAGATAGTAATCTCTCCTTTGATAATCATATTGCCAAGGTGGTTAGAAAATCCTTCTATGTGGCCCACCTAATCACAAAAGCGTTTGCATCTAGAACAAAAGAGGTTATCGTGCCCCTCTACTCATCACTCATCAGATACATCATAGAGTTCAATGCCCCATTTGGGATGTACCTTGCAAGACACCTGCAACAGCTGGAAAGACCACATAAGTACCTCACCAAGAGAATTACTGGTCTCAGACAGATGCCCTATGCAGCCCGACTGAAGAAACTCCAGCTGTACTCGGTTGCATACCGCTTACTCAGAGGTGATCTCTGCCTGACATACAAGGCCATGTCCAACCCAGAATTGATGGACATGCTCCAAGTAAAAAAAAAAATCCCCTAGAGCCACACACTAGGGATCTAAACTTCACCACAACGATAAATAGGACTTGCTGGAGGGATAGATTCCTGTCCCAGAGACTCCCCATGCTTTGGAACAGGATTCCAATCTGCATTAGGCAGAGCCCCTCATTAGCACTCTTCAAGAGAAACCTTGACAAGTGGGTGGGAAACAGAAAATTTACCCATGGGATCACTGCAGTGGCTCTGCTGGACAGAGGCACAGGGAACTAATGGCTGTGCTGGACAGAGGCACAGGGAACTAATCTAAGGGGGTGGCGAAAGCCAACAAATTCTGGCTAGGCTTACAGATGCCCTTGGGCAGATAGCCTAGCATTTACCTATGAATCTATGAACCTAAGCATTGTATATAAAGTTATATGCATACATGACTTTATTGCATAGTTAAGGTACTGGTTCCCATACATGGCTAACACAGGTAATGTGAAATACTCAGTAACAGTGACATGTTCCTGTGATTATGGTATATCACCCTAAAGAAAGCCTACAGTATACTAATGGTTTACAATACAATTTATGCACATCATGTACCATCAGCATAAAAACATGTACACATGTCTGATGTGTATATTGGATAAGAATGCTAGAAGTGTCAGAATACATTTCCACAGACATGGCATATCTGATTAGCAAGTACTGTCACAATAAATGCTCTAGGAGTACCATGACTGTACCAATAATGTAATACACTAATGTACTACTATGCTGCTAAAATAACCATGTCTCTTGTGTTTGCAAGTGTACAGTAATTACCAAAAGGTCACATGGCATCGGGAACAGGTAGCAGCAAAGTCCACATCATCATCATTCATTGAGCTACGTACAGCAAATGTATACCTGATGTATGTCACTACACAACATGATCTGCAGTGTAATAAACATGTCATGGACATGCTTTCAGGTACACATGACAGTGTGCATAGTAAGGGCAGCAGGTTTACTGCATCTAGTCTACACTGCCTTTGTGTAGCAAGTTTATTCATACATTAGCTCCTTATGGTACAGAGGATATGTGTGGCTAGTGAACAAGGGCTGTGGAACATGCTTCACTACTCATATGTTCCTACAGGAAATGGACACCATAGTGCTCAGAAACCTGAAACCTGCAAACTAGGATTTTGAGGCATTTATCAGCTATACATTTGCATGAAGTGCATAATGCTCTGTATCAACATGAGAGTGAACATCAAGAACATGTTTTTAATTTTAGGGCCTTACAGGTCCTTAAAATTAATCCAAGGGTGGTGATTTTGTTAGTTATACTGAGTACTGTAAAACACAATTGATTATGGAACTATGGGCAGATAGAAGTCCATGTTTGAATGGGATTGTGCCTTTAAAACCTGTATTAAAGAGGCATAGACCATGTCTTCAGGGTTTTGACTGTTGATTGGCTAATTGTTATTTTAAATAATGAATTTGTATTACAAGGATTTGGTCTGATGAAGGGTGTATCCTGAAAGTGCTTACTACATTTGTATTAAAGGTTGCTGTTTTAGCCTGCTGGTCTGTGGAGTTTTTTCATTGATTTGTATATGTGTAGGGTAGATGTTTGAGGCCTTGGATTCTCCTGGTGAGGAATCTCTGTGGTTTCTCCAACTGCTGCATGTGCTTTGTGAGGTACATGCTGAAAGGAGCATTGTATTCAATAATTGTTCTTATAAGGAAAGAATATATGGATGTTATGTCCACGTTATCCCTGGATGAGATACTCTTACTAATGAGGTGAGTCATGTAGAAAGTTTTCCGTACAATGTAGGCAATATGGTGGTCAAAAGTCAGTTTGCTATCATCCTGGGTTCCCTAGTCCCTCACAACTGATTACGTGCTTAGTGCCTTATTATCAATGTGATAATTTGTGGTGATATCATTCTCCCCAAAAGGGATGATGATACATTTTTTGGAATTCAGTTTGAGGCCATGTTTCTGGCACCAGTCATTTGTTTGGGTGAGACCCTCTTGGAGGATGTCCACATCACTAGAGGAACTGATGACAGCATCCAGCTTGCAGTCATCTGCAAACCTGGTCAGCCGTAGTCCACTAGATTTGGCCTGCACCTCTGAGAAGTATATCCCAAACAGCAGAGGCCCCAAAACCGATCCCTGGGGTTCACCACTTGTTACAGGTCTACTACTTGAGGTGGCTTCCCCTATTTTGACTAGGTGGGTTCTATCAGTTAGCCAGTTTGCTACCCAGCTGGTAACACATGGATTGATGCCTAGTTGAGAGAGTTTATCTGTTATACCTTAGTTGGGAATAGTATCAAAGGCTTTGACCAGATCAAGGTAGGTGGTGTGCACCATCTTCCCCTCGTCTATGGCCTTGGTGACTGTCTCAAAGAAGTCAACCAAATTTAACAGGCATGTCCTCCCCTTGACAAAATCAAACTGTATGGGATTAAGTGTCTGGAGGTTGCCAATGTCCTTGTTAATGAGGACCATGATAATCCACTCCATGGCCTTGCAGAACAGGCTAGTTAGGCTGATGGGGCTATAATTTCCTGGATTGGTGGACATTCCCTTTTGTGCAAAGGGATGACAGTAACTGTCCTCCACTCGGCTGGGATGAAGCCGGTACTCAGGCTTTGGTTGAATAGGGTGCCTAAAAGTGCTGCAATTTCCTGCCTGAATTCATGTAGGATGCAGCCTAGGATGTTATCGGGTCCCATGGAGGCTGTATTTTTTGCCTTTGAGAGGGCAGTGATGACTTGCTCCCCAGATATAAGTGGAGGGGGGCTGGTACTGAGGATGTTCTGTTTTACTCATTGGGGGACAGAGGAGTGAAGTTTTCACTGAACCTGTCTGCCAGCAGGTTGGCTATATCTACAGGGTTTATGTATGTGGTGTCCTTGACCACCAGTTCTGAGTAGATCTGGGTGCTTCCCTTGAGATTATGGACATATGTGAAGAAAGCCTTATTATTGTCTTTAGTAGATGTGGCCAGTTTGGACTCGAAGTTTGCATTGGAGGATTTCACTAGTGCTCTTATTTGCTTGTTCAGGTTAAGGAGAGATTGCTTCCAATTAGACACCTGCTCCTTCTTGGTCTTGGACAGCAATTTTTTCCTTTTATTATAGAGTTTATTTATTGTAGATGTCAACTAGACAGGTTTACTCTTCCTTGAGGAGGAGGATGTCTTCCTGTCTGGTATTCCTGATTCCATGCAACTATATAAATGCTCATAGAGTACTTTGGTGTAAGTTTACACGAGAGCACTACAGAATCCTGAAAGCCCAAAATCCTAAAGGCCAAAATCCTGAGACCAAAATCCTGAAAGTTCAAAATACTGAAAACTCAAAATACTGACTCCACTCGGCTGGGATGAAGCCGGTACCCAGGCTTTGGTTGAATAAGGTGCCCACCTCCATGTGAGGCAGAGCACCTCGCTGGCCTTGTTCAAGAGGAATCTTGACCAATGGATGGGAGATCGCAGATATACCCCAGAGATTACTTCAGTGTCACTGCTTGACAGAGGCACAGAAAAATGATAGGCATAGTTTTTATTCAAACTAAAGGGGTGGCGAAAGCCACATAACTATGGGCTAGGCTTATAAATGCCCTTGGGCAGATAGCCTAGTATGAACCTATGAACCTATGAACCTATGAACTGACAACTCAAAATCCTGAAAACACACAGGATACCAACACTCACTATATTCCAGCGCAATTACATACAGAAACAAATAAAACACAAACTATATTATTGTTCTCCAAGTATAAGCAGGGGGGCAAGCTACCCTACACCCCCCATGTGGTTGGCTGCAACCCCCACACCCCCTGCTACTTAAATATATCAACTCCAAGATTTCACTTAGTGTAGTGAAGTGCAATCTCAGAGTTGATATATTTAAGTAGCAGGGGGAGTGGGGGGTACAGCCCCCCACATGAGGGGTGCAGGGGGGCTTGCCCACCTGCATATAGTTGAAGGGCAATATGTTTCTGTATGTACTTGTGCTGGAATATAGTGAGTTTTGGTATGCTGTGTGTTTTCGGGATTTTGAGTTTTCAGTATTTTGAGTTTTCAGGATTTTGAACTTTCAGGATTTTGGTCTCAGGATTTTGGTCTTCAGGATTTTGGGCTTTCAGGATTCTGTAGTGCTCACATTTGGACATATCCATTTGTAAGTATGACCACAGCCCTACATTGCACAACTGTAGCATGCAAATAACGTGATAGCAGCACAAGTGCACACCAGCACAATTTTCACAACCCCTTCTGTTGCACTGGGTTGGTGGTGGCACACAATGGAGTATGTCATACTCATATGTATTGGCAGGTGTGCTTAATGTAACATCAGGTAGTAATATCACTGTGATGCACAGTTATCCATCTTTACATATATGGTGTAACACTGCAAGTGGTGTCACATGAGTATAGCATTTCCATAGTCAGAGGTAACTAGGACAGGATGAATGTACCACTGTACGGATAACATACCATAAAGCCTATATTGTATGACTGCATGCACACAACAGTAAACAGACATAACCTTCCTCATATATGTATATCCTCAGGTCAGAACATGTATGCTAACCGTTGTATTATTATACTGTGCCAGTGGGCACATTATTCATAAAATAGTACAGATGGGAATTATCAATGCTTGCATTTAACATTTCAGCCATGTGGGCATTAGTGCACATATCACTGTATCAGTTTGTACTGGGCACATTGGCAGATACCCTCAATGCTACAGTTGGCACAAAATAAGTTTTCTGAGGACAGTGACAACATTTCTGGAAATAATATTGATAATGCATACATTTCATGGTATACATGCAGCATTAGCAATTACATCTAGCCAGTTTGATTGTCTCACAGGTAATATATCACATTGTAGATAATCAATATACTGCCATAAATATACATTACATACCCAATGTATAATCACGGAAATTCATGGTTGTCACAGAATATACCATGAAGACACCCAGAGTATTTGTAACCACCTAATGCCAATGTACACCTAACCCTCAAAATATCTAGTTACTTGCCAGATAGACAGATCATGTAGCACACTAAAAATTAATTACAGTCCATCTTAACCATTGACAACTTTCCACTGACAGCAATGCTTGCATTGCATAATTTAGAGGATTATGATCAGTTCTCTGATCATAACTGCATTATTTGTATTTGAGACATGGGTGCCAAGAAATTCACCTCGAGATGAGTCTTTGCATCCATGTTGAGAACACATTATACTAGGTTACAGTTGAAGACTCAGTCATAATTCTTTGTAATGCATGGATATTTATTTGCCCCATGTACTACTAGATGTCCTTCCATATCACTGTTACAGTATTCATAACTTGACGGGATCTTTTGCCAAAAATAGCCCTACATATGGCCAGAATACCAAAGCTTCTAACACTAACCAACATTGTACGCCAGATGTATGCTCCCTGCATCACCATAGGACATAAAGGTGATATACGGGCACACTAAACTCAGAACTTCTTTGCCACCAGTCCAACCACCATAGTTGAACATCAGTCTGAACATGGTTTGCTGTGCTGGTCATACAAAGCCTCCTTTAGATAAGTATCCCATTGGGGTTCATTTTCTTTTTCAATGAATTTTGAGAGTTTGTGTCATCAAGAACGGAAAATGTCAGTGTGGGAGGAAGATTCGCCATAAGGATCATTATGATAACTGTTTGTTTGGTCAAGGTGTTTCTCACAACCACACTCAGTGCTCCATTTGTCAGGTGTTTGTGCCAAAGATACTTCACAGCCATCTGTCCTCTCTCTCTCTCTCTCTATTCATCTTGAGAGCTAATGTCTTAAGTTGTTAGCCCAAGGAACCATGGCCAAATCCACCTGCCCTGGGGTACAGCTGCTACTCAAAAAAAGGGGCAAGAAGTTGAGGTCTGATGCTGCAGTTGATGTCCAGCCTCTGCTGGATGTCTCCTTTGAGGTGGATGACTTCCCGATGTTGATGTCAATTCCCTCTGACATGACCCTGTCAGAGGCTGTCATGGAAACAGTTTCTCATATGTCCTCCAAAGCTTTGCAAATGTCAACAGCAGATGCGGAGGGAGGACCTTGGCTGATAACATCCAAGGGGCCTAAGGGGATTCCCCAGATTTTTGTAAGGGAGAAAGTGCCTTGTACATTGGTTGAGTTGAGGCAGGGTACTAAGCACTGAGGTTGGTTAAAGCCAACATCTGCCTTAAGAAGAGACAGAAGACTAAGCATATTTGTTTCACTTCCAAGGATACTAAAAGGGAATGTCAGGATTTTACTCAGGGCTTGTTTAATACCCTGATGGCTTTGAGACCACCACAGGGATTTCTCTTCCTGCTTATCCTTGGTCTTCCACCCCAAAAAGATCTTGGAATCCTGATTTATTTGTTGTGGGATCAGACTCAGGTGAGGATTCCTTAAACTACTCAAAAATACCATCACCTTTGGATTATGGCTCTGGTGATGAAGAGGATTCCTTAAGCCCCGACTCCCCTTCAGAAGAATTGTCTTTTGGGGATAGTGCTTCACATTATGGGACATTTTAAATGGGACTGCTGCCAGGTTTCTGACATCTAGAAGAGGTATTATGAGTTATTGCAGATGGACTGCCCTAAGACTTTTTCTGTGTCTCCTGCCTTGGGTGCCCTGCTGAATGTCTTTTCTGCTGCTTCCTTGGATCCTGATTCCCAACCTCCTTCTCCTAAAAATCCTGACCATTTTTATAAACTTCCTGAGGCTTTCAAATGTCTTTATAAGTGTCCCACTTCTGACCCAGCTGTGGTCTCTGCCTCTACTGATAAGCCTTCCAGTCTTTTGCCTTCTTCCAAGCTTCTTTCCTCAAAAAAAGTACAGTCAAACTATGGAGAAACTATGGAAGAATGCCTATACACACCCTGGCATTTCATGCCATAAATTGTCAAACTCATATGACCAGGTATCATACCTCTCAGCTGTCCAGATTTTCACAGAATGTCCAGATTTGTACCTCATATTTTGGTCTGTGCCTCATAAAATTTGTGATTTCTGGATTTTTTTTTTTTTTGGTGAATCAGTGAGGATTTATTTCACTAAATAATGACAGGCGTTTGAGTTTCAGGCTTCATATCCTTCAGAAAAATGCATGTACAAGAACTTTTATTCTAGCAACTTTCTAAATTTCTAAGAGCAATATTTAAAATGTGTCCCTATTTTTATGGCTTTCTTCCCCCATATATTTTGGCTTTGTCCAGATTTTTAGTACTAAGAGGTTGAGAGCTATGCCAGGTATATTTTATCCCTTTGTCTCAGCTCGGGCAGTTCTATCTGACCTGCCTGATTCTGAAGCCAAGTCCACTGCTCTTTGTTTGGTGGGATCCTCTTCCGAGGTAGGTTGTCACTCTATCAAGTGTAGCTATGATGCCTACAATGCATACTCTAGAGTTGCTGCTTCAAGATCCATCATGAGATGCTATTCTTGGCTGCGTCTTCAGGCTTTGCCTGATGATATTAAGGCTAAGCATCTTGATGCTCTTTTGGATAATCAGAATTTTTTAGGTTTCCCAGTGGCTGATCTATTTAAGACCTTACATGACCAAGACAAAGTTATGAAGAATCTTAAACAGATTTTTGTCTCTCCCATTCATAAATTTAAGAGGAATTATCCTGCTAAAACTGCTTTTGTTCATAGACAGCCTCATCAGCCCTCCAAGAGTAATAGAGTTCCTAGGCATGTTTTTTTTCCAACAAACCAACTAAGACACCTAGGCCACTGCCTCCATCTGACCTCCTTTCCTCTTGGCCAGGTTCCCTTGTCTCTCAGACTTTCTCTCTCTCTGTGTTTGGAAACAGATTACTTTAGACTCTTGGGTTCTGTCATCATCTGTCAAGGCTACTTTATGGTCTGGAAATCCCTTCCCTCATTATCAGGCATTCCCAACCCCCTTTAGACTAAAGTCACCATATTTCAGGGGTACTGCAAAGTTTACTGGTTCAAAGCACCATTCAATCAATTCCAGAGACCCTAAGGGGTACAGGATTTTATTCTAGGATGCTTTTCATCTCTAGAAAGAAGGGATCCTGGAAGCTTATTCTAGATCTTTCCTTCCTACATATTTTTCAAAAGGTACCCACCTTCACATTGCTTCCCCTCCAGACACTCTTTCCCCTCTTGCTACCTCAGGCTTTTTTGGTCTCTCTGGATGTGAAGGACACTTGTCTTCATATCTCCAGTCACCCTTTATCCAGGAAGTTTTTATGTTTCTCTGTTTCTTCCTCTCATTTTCAATTCTCTGCTTTGTCCTTTGGCTTTTCCATGGCCCCAAGAGTATTCACCAAGTGTCTAGCTCCAGTCATAGTCTTTTTCGGGATTTAAGGGGACAAATATTTCCTTATCTAGATGACCTGCTTCTCTCCTTCCAGGCTGCTGCAGGACCTGCTTTTTACCAGACTCCTTTTGCACAGTCTAGGTTTCACCATCAATCTCCAGAAGTCCGTCCTGTCCCCCTCTAAGGATCACACTTTTCTGGGTTGCACGATCCAAACTGTTCCAGCGTTGGCCTCTCTAGCTGCTACCAAGGTTCTGTCTCTGTCTACTGTCAATCCTTATGTCTTTTGCTGCTCATGCTTGCCAGGGAATTTCTTAAGGCTCTGGGGTGCATGGCCTCGACTATTCCTATGCTGCCTTTTGCCAAGCTTCATAGAAGAAAGTTTCAATGGTACCTGTGGATGGTGTGGTTTCAACATTGCCACCCTCTGGAGTTTCTAGTCCCCTTACTCCCATAACTCAAGCTCAAGCTTCATTGTTGGATTCAGCACATATCCCTCAATCCAGGCATCCCTTCTCAGCCTCTTGCTCTGGTTCAGGGGCTGTTTATAGATGCTTCAGATTAGGAGTGGGGATCTGCCTCCTGCAGTATGAGGGTTCAGAGTCTTTGGTCCCCTCATCAATGACTGGATCACATAGGTTCACAGGTTCATAGGTTGGTACTAGGCTATCGGCCCTAGGGCCTATACAAGCCTAGCCATAACAATTCCCTGGATATTTCTTCACACAATATTTACTTCTCTGGACCCCTGTCTAGCAGGGTGACTGACATGATCCCAAGGGGTGAATTTCCTATCTCCCATCCAATCATCAAGGTTCCTTTTGAAGAGGGCCAAGGAGGTGCTCTGCTTGACATGTATGGGCAGTCTATTCCATAGTATGGGGAGTCTCTGGGTCAGGGACCTATCCCTCCAGCATGTTTTGTTCACTGTGATGACAAGGTTTAGATCCCCTGGAGTGTGTGGCTCTGAGGGATTGGGATATCTTTAAGTGTAGCATGTTCAACAGCTTTGGGTTTGACATGGCCTTGTATGTTAAGCAGAGACTGCCTCACAGTAGACAATATGCCACAGAGTATAGCTGGAGTTTTTTTAGATGGTCAGCATATGGCATCTGCTTTAGGCCTGTGATTCTTTTAGAGAGGTATTTCTGTGGCCTTTCCAGCTGTTTCAAATGTCTTGTGAGGTACATACCAAATGGGGCATTATACTCTATAATGGGTCCAATGAAGGATGAGTACAGTGGGACAATGACCTCCTTTTTTCTGGATGAAAAGCCCTTAGTGATGAGGTGTGCCACATAGAAGGATTTTCTGACTGTTGTGGTGATATTGTTATCGAAAGTGAGACCACTGTCCTACTGTGCCCCATCAACATCAAAGAGATGTGGGCACTTATCCTTGGTCACCAGGCCTTCCACAATCTTTGATCCCCAGGTCCCTTAAAGATCTATAGCCAACACTACAGTCAAGTGGTACATCAACAAATAGGGGCCACAAGATCTTATCTTATCCTCTCTGCAGAGTAGTCATTCAGGCTTGGGGCCTAGCTATCCAACTGCAAGTTTTTCTTCAGGTGGTTAACATTCCTTCAGTACAAAACCTGTTGGCAGACACTCTCTCAGCAGGTCCAGAGCACAACCTCATGAATGTTTCCCAGACAGGTATTTCTGCACATTGTTCATCAGTGGGGTATTCCTCCAGTGGATCTTTTTTGCTTCCCCTCTGACCAGGCACCTAACTCACTTCTCTCCCAGAACCCCAATCCCTCTGGCTTGGAAGGCGGACACAATGTATTTTTCCTGGAAGGGGATGTTCCTTTGTTCTCTTTCTCTTCTTCCACTTATTCCCAGGGTCTTATACAAGATCAAACAGCACTCTACAAGAATCTTCCTGGTGACTCAATTTTGACCCAGACAGCACTGGTTCCCCCTTCCTCTTTTATTTGGCCAGAGGCAATCATAACAAGTTACCTTACTGAATGAATCTTCTCATACAAGGCAAGGGGGTCTCTCCTTCACCCTCATCTGTCCACACTTCAGTTGGAATGATAGGGTTTTAATACCATTTCAACACCAGTTTTCTGAGGATGTGCATAGGGTCATGCAGGAGGCCAGGAAACTTAATACCAGAAAATCATATACTTCCAAATGGAAGAGATTTTCACCAGGGATCCCTTTTCAGTGGTGGTTCCTTTGATTCTGTCTTTCTTGTGTGAAGTGCTCCATGCTGGCTTGGCAAAGTCTTCTGTCAAAGCTCACCTGTCAGCAATCTCTATCTCTCTGCCTTTGAATCCACCACCACCCTCTCATTTTGAGGTTAAACAATTCATGAAAGGCCTCCTCTACATCAGAAACCCAATAAATTCTATTCTTTCCTTCTTGAGACCTTAAATTTGACCGTGTGACACTGACACGGCTCCTTTTGAGGCTGGTTCTGCTTCTTCTTTGCAACATTGTACCTGAAACACTGTTTTATTGGTTGCCTTCTCCTCCACCAGGAGAGTGTCTGAACTCCAAGCTTTGATAGTAGTTTCCCCTTTTTTGATTTTTCATAGGGATATGGTGCCTCTGCACACTAATCCTTTTATACTGAAGATGGTCAGTGAGTTGTCCCTTAATCAGTCTAGACTGCTTACTCCCTTCTCTGCAATATGCTAGTGAGAAGGTTCTACATACCTTGGATCTTCATAGACAGCTCAGGTATTATTTAGACAAGATGAAGGCCATGCATAAATCTGAGCAACTATTTGTTTCTTTTCATGCTAGGACACAAATTGACATTAAGTCCCTTCCTCAAACCCCTTGTCTTTTCTTTTCTTTTATTTTCTTTTGGGAACATCTTACTAACCAAGGGTCTTTGTCTTTGTCCTTGGGCATCTCCTGTTGTCCTGGATGTACATGCTCTCCTTTCTCCTGAGGTTGCTCTAGTTCTCCTGGGACACTTCAGTTCTGAGTTAAGAGCATCTACTTTTTACATTTATGCCCTATGCTGTCACAAGGAGTATATATCTGACACACAATGCTGGTTAGTATTAGAGGATTTTGTATACTTGCAGGATGTAGGGGCTATCCTTAGCAGGAGACACCACTTATTATGAATACTACAACAGTGAAGAGAAGGACATCTATGGTTATGTTATGATTTTTACATAGATTTTAAAGTTAGTAAAGCACTTAGCAAGCACTGTTGAACAGAGAGCAACACGTCAGGGAAAAAATTTGAAACAAAGTAAGAGACAGATTATAGTCAGAAAGCAGAGAGAAACAGACTTCTGCTATTGTCATTTGCTCACCAATTCTTTTTTTTCCAAACACCTTTATTGAATTATCAATTGTGACACAGGCAGATTTACATTCATATAAAAGTAATCAAACTATATTAACATAACATTATACTTCATATATATTGCTGTATATCTCATAATCTAAGCAATATTACATAAATTCATTTGCTCACTAATTCTGTCGTTTCTTAATGTGCAGTGCAATATTCAATCTTAACAACATTTGGAGGTGTCTTTAACACTAGTTAAGATCAGGTCTCGTGCTACTAAACTGCTTAATTAATTTGTCTTTTTCCTGATATTGGAGCATAATTGTGGGGGTCTATACACTGCAATGTTTTTTTTCCTATTATAGTGCAGTTGCATACTAAATAGACAGAAGACAATTTAATGGTAAATTAAATTAAATGTCCATTATGTTGTAATACCTCCAAAATACCCATATATTAAACAGTAAACATACTGCAAAAACTAATTAAGTTTGGTTTTACACTCCACAAGACTCAGGTGTTATAGGATGCGGACCATTGACACTTGTACTCCTCAGCGGGGTTTACTGCACGACACTTCATACACACACTCAGCTGCAGATACCACCATTGTAGCAGGTCTTCATACTGTTACCTCACTTGGATGGCGGTCTGTAGATACTTGTATGATGTCAGAGATTCTCAGTAATGCTCTCCCAGATGTCATTCATGAAGAACGCTCTTGTAGGGTCTCACATTCATGCTTCATATACAGTGTAGTCATGAAGCATATGGGGGGGTCTTTTGTGATGTCCAGTTGGGTGCGCAAACTCAGCCCAGGCATTATGCAGTCACCATGGCTCAATTCACAGCAGAGCAGTTGTCAACTCCTAATCTAGAACATGATGACCTCAAACCACTTTCTGAATTTCACATGGTGGCACTGCTTCAGTACAGACATCACACATACAGGTCACATGCATTCACTCAGCTGACAATCCTGCTAGCTTGTGTACATTGCATGATATTCGTTGTTATGCACTGAACATCTTGTGATTTGCAGGTTAATGTGATTCCAAAACATTCCTTGATAATTAGTCTCATTAATATTGATGGGTTTACTACATATTTAAGCAAAGTTTCACAGTGGATAGGCCAGCAACAATCTTCATTCAGGATTATGGACAGTATGACATGTCAGTTTCAGTGATTACTTTCATTTATTTAATTGTTTTCAATATGTAGTTTTTGGCCCCTACTTACTTTTGGCTCTTAATGTATTACTTTTAGTATTATGGTGGTATATATATATATATATATATATATATATATATATATATATATATATATATATATATATATATATATATATATTTATATCTACTGTGTATGTGTGCATCTACATACCTGCAGTATCCAAGTTACAGGTTTATTGGTTCATAGGTGATTACTAAGCAAATTACCCTAAAGGGCCTTCTTAAGCCTAGCCATGCTTCCCAAATGTATTGGACAGGTTATGATACCATTCATTTTATAGAGGGTATAACGTGGTCAAGACTGGTCGAGCATTACCTGCTTCTTTCTGATAGGGATATAGATGGTAGACCAGGAGTAAGTTTACGATTCCCTATCCAGTGATCCAAGCTGTGGTTGAATAAGTGCATACAGGAACTCTGCTTTACATGGATGGGAAGCCTGTTCAAGAGATGGGGTAGTCTCTTGGACACACACCTGTCCCTCCAATGTGTCTTATTTATGTTGCAGACAAGGTTTAGGTCCCTAAATCAGATGTATCTGATGCTGTTTGTTTTGCAGATGTGCAGATCCATAAGGGCAGGATCGGAGAATGCTTTCTAGGGCAAACATAGACTGATTTTCAGCAGTCTGTAGGAGACTGAGTATAAGGATAATGCTCTACAGTGGTTCAAGTAGGACATGTTGTCTACACCATATATATTTTTTGTGAGGAACTGCTATGAATGGTCCAAGTGTTTTACATCCCTGGTCAGGTACATACCAAAGGGAGCATTGTACTTAATGTTTGGTCTAATGAGGGCAGAGCAAAATGGAATAATGACACCCTTGGACCTAGATTCCATGCCCTTACTTATAAGTTGTACAATGTAGAATGATTTCCTTACCACAGTAGACACAAGATGGTCAAAGGCCAAGCCACTGTCTACATGTGTTCCCAAATCCCTGACTACAGGAACAGCTCTTAGTAGTGTATTATCAATGCAGTAATTTCCCAGGGTGGCAGCCTTTCTGAAAGATACTATTATGCATTTTTGGCATTGGGTTTTAGACCGTGACTCTGGCACCAGTTATTAATCTGTGTGAGGCATTCTTGGAGGATGTTTGTGTCTTTGAGGATACTATGACTGCTTGTATTTTGCAATTGTCTGTGAACTTGGTCAGCCAGAGGCTTTTGACATTGGACTTAATCACAGAGAAATAGATGCCAAAAAAGAGCTCCCAGCACTGAGCCCCAGTGGCTGGCCTTTGTGTAGAGGTAGACCCCCCCCCCCATCCTGACATCTTCTGTCCTATCTTTGAGCAATCTGGCTATCCAGCAGTTGATGTAGGGTTTATGTGTGACTATCCTAGACTCTCCACAAATGCAAGTAAGACTTTTTCATTATGGTTCTCTGGTTACATGTTCATTTGTGGATCCTTCACATAAGCATGCTGGAATGCTTGACATACTGCAGACATCAGCACAGCCAATGTTAGTTCACATCTGTCTGCAGATAATATATAATACATGTGTTACTATGCACAGTTCTTTATTTGTAGACCCAATGTATAGATATATAGGAATATTTGGTTGTCTGTGGACATCAGCAAAGTCCTTTTTATATTACTTCTATCCACAAATGTATGTGTGACTGTTCACATATGATTCTCTAGTTACATTACTAATTCATATGCAGATACCTTACATAACTATATAACAATGCACAGAGGTCCATGAATAACTGCAAATTTTGTATGAAATCTGTGCTAATTTTATATGGGTCTATATTAGATCAGTGAAAGCTTAAAAAAGCGAACGCTGATCGATCGAACTTATGTAAGCGAAAGCTTAAAATATCGAAGCAACAGAAACCGAAATTTTTTCCTAGGGAAAGAATTTGGCTGTCCATTTCTGTTGCTTCGGTATTTTCAGTGCTGTGGTGGAAAGTTACTGGTCGGGTTCAGGTAAGTGTGCGATTGTGTGGATGTGAGTGTTAGGGTGGGTTAGGTGAGTTAGGGTAAGGGCACAGGTTAGGTATGTGTGCGATTGTGTGGACATGAGGGTTAGGATGGGTTAGGTGAGTTAGGGTTAGGGAGCGGGTGAGGTGAGTGTGTGATAGTGATGGGCCTTAGGGTTAGGGTTAGGGTTTGGGTTAAGGTAAGTGGATAGCTAGTGGTATGTGTATAGTTTAGTGTAGGGTTAGGTGTCAGATTTTAGGTGTATATGTGTAGATTGCTGTTTGTTTGGTGTGCTTGTGTTGTGTGTATGTGTATGACAGTTCGAGATTGTAAGCTTTCACTTACATAAGTTTGATTAATCAGCGTTCACTTTTTTAAGCATTCGCTGATCTAATATAGACCCATTTTATATATTCAGTGTTGTACCAGTGCATTTTATGGACATACTAGTATGTGTTCTTGTCAGTGGCATTCTGCTAATATGTGTGATATCAGTGCTATGCTAATATGCCATATTAGCCATCACATATGCAATTGTGTGGAATCTCCATGTTTCACACTGTTATGCAGCACATATATCTGTCATACAGAGGGTCACTTTGCTCTCCATTGACATAGCATGTACTATATACATGATGACATATAAAATACCCCATCATCTATGAGCTTTACATTCCCTCAGTGTTCAGTACTTTGTGATACATAACCATTGGTCTGTATGTATTACTTCCTAACATCTGTGTGTTCTTTTGCAGGTACTTGTAACAGAGGCTGTTTCTACCATTAATGAGCACTGTGTAGCAGCTGCATATCAGGGTATATGTGCCATTGATGTGCAGGGCTTATCTGCCATTGTATGCTATGCACAATTATATTATATTACTTAGCACATATTGCAACAATATTTGTCCTATTTGTGAATATTTTCTCTTTGTTGCGTAGCCTACTCTACCATGGCACTTGGTAGTATAGCAATGTAGTATGTATGCCACATGGCATGCATGATATGTACCCCCTGCATAAAAGTAATGGCAATATCACAGTGCATAGCATATCCTCATGTGTCATGTGTCCACAACACATACTGTGAAAGAAGCGCACCATAGTATGTATGTATGTATTGTTTTAGCTTGTACATTATGCGTGGATTACGACATGGTAAGGTGGCAATATGTCTGCTGGAGTATTTTGTTACATACACATACGCATCTAGCTATGGATATGAGATGTTGTAACATCATGTCCATTTCACTATTTAGCATTGTTCATATTATGGTCATAATATTTATGGTTTGCAGATATACAGTCCTTTGCACAGACAGGACAGTTTCAATAGAAGGGACAACAAAGTCTTTCTCAAGACTGTGCCTGAGAACAGTTTTCCCCTTGTTTAGATGAGGGAAGGGCATTTTATATATGGTGAAAGTAGTGGGGGGCCATGGTAAGCCCATGAAGGTGTGCAGATATAGGTGCATGGATATGACTGACCATGCAGCAAAAGGTGTGTGAGTAACTAAAGACAGCACCAGAATGCCACTGATGTTGCCCCACCACCACCTCCATCAAAGAGTTTTTGGCCTCTTTCATTACTGGTCTGAGGACAGACATATTCCAGGAGGGGACATTGAGCCTGGTGTCTCCAGATAGGCAGATATGTCATTAAAGTAGCTTAGAAGTATCTACTCTGCTATTGTGCATGTGCAGTGTCTGCAGTGGTGCATCAGCCATCCTCTGATGAAGACAGACCAGGTAATGTGCTACTGCTTTTATATATATATATATATATATATATATATATATATATATATATATATATATATATATATATATATATATATATATATATATATATATATATATATATACACATATACATATATATAAATATATATATATATATATATATATATATATATATATATATATATATCTATATATATATATATATATATATATATATATATATATATATATATATATATATATATATATATATAGGGTCTACTTTCGTTCATCAAAATTAGACCTTTTTGAAATGCAAAAAACCGATTCCTATTAAGTGAATGTGCAGTTTAATGAAAACGTATTTTCACAAAATACAAATCAGCAAAGGAACAAAAACCTAACATATACATTAAAAACAACTTTTTGCAGGGGTGCAACCCCCATACCTCCTGCTACTTATATATGCCAACTCTGAGACAGCACTAAAGTGAAGAAAAGGGTATATTTCCTTATCCGCACTGTACTGCAATGCATATCAGGAGGCTCGGAGAAGTACATTTTCATTAAATTGCACTTTCTCTTAATAGGAGTCAGCTGTTTGCATTTCAAAAATGAGTACTTTTGATGAACGAAAATAGACACATATAATGATACCAAACTACCAAACAGACCTTTTACTACATTTCTGCAGGGGGGAAACCCCCCTGCACCCCACCATAGGTTAAATATACCAACTCCAAGATTGCACTACAGTGGGAAAAAGTTAATTTCCTAACCCCACTGTATCAAGCCCCCATGCAGAAACATAGTAAAAAATGTATTTGGTAGTTTGGTGTCATTATATGTCATTATATGTGGAGGGGATGTTATTTTCATGTGATTTGTACTGTTAGATGTTATGAAATTCAATGTTATGGGTTTTGGATGTTTTGGGTTTTAGATGTTCTGGTCTCAGTGTTATGAAATTCGATGTTATGGGTTTTGGATGTTTTGTGTTTTAGATGTTCTGGTCTCAGTGTTATGAAATTAGATGTTATGAGTTTTAGATGTTTCAAAGGAGACCTATATATATATATATATATATATATATATATATATATATATATATATATATATATATATATATATATATATATACAGCAATGTTTGGCTTATGTGGCTGCTGTGTTGACATGCATTTTATTCCAGGCCTTTTCAGCACTGCTGCACTGCCAACTTCAGTAAACATAAATGTGTGCCTTACTATAACATTCTATATTGCATAAACATTTGCCATTGTATTTCTGACTGTAGACTACTGCTGCAGTATATTGGTAATGTTTTCACATTTCAGTTCCTGCATGCATTGTGTCCTCTTCAGTGTCTTCCACTGACCTTGAAACACAGAATGGTGTGGTTGATATACACTGCATAGCTCATAACACACAGGGCTTGCTGTTTGGGAAAGCTCTACATAGGGTGTAGTAGCCATCCAGGATACAGGTTTTAGCCCAGAGTACAGTACAGCTGTGACAACTGTGTTACCTGTTAGGTGAGAGAGAGAGAATGCAACCCATGGCCACAGTTCTCCTCAGTGTGCTACTGCTATCAGTAGTTTGTCTACAAAATGGGCATCTGCTGTCCACATGAGTGCACGCACCCACATTGCTGAACTATGTGGCCATTTATCTCCTGGTATATGCATGATGATGAAATCCATGAAAGATCACAACACCCTATTTGTACAGAGCAGTGTATACTTGTTCTCTCTCTAGGTGTCATCGACACAAGTTTGGGTCCTAGCGACTTGATGAATTTAAGATCCAGAAAGAAATCAGTTCCATGCTAGTCCGGCAAGGTCTTCAGCGTCATCCCTATGGTTGTCATCAATGTGTCCAGCCATACGATTGCAGGTTGCCCTCTTCGCATGGTTCCTTCAGTCCTTCCAAACATAATATCCTTCTCCAGTGATCTCTCTCTTCTGATGGTATGATCAAAATAAGGCAGTCATAACTTCATAATTTGGATTTTGAGTAACATAGCCAGTCTGATATCTTCCAAAATCGATTTGTTAGTTCTTCTGGTAGTCCATGGCATGCATAGAATCTTTCTCTAGCACCAAAGTTCAAATGATTCATTCTTCTTTCTGTCCCATTTCTGTAGTGTCCAGCTTTCACATTCATAACTGTCTGAGAAAATGAGTGTGTGGACAAGTCTGAGTGTTATTTCCTTGCTTTTGACTATTTTGTTGCGGAGCCTTCAGTGTAGAGCGACCAAGTGCTATTCTGTGAAGTGCTTCTTCCCTGCTAGTTGCTTCAATGTTTACAAAAGCGCCCAGGAGAATTCTTTACAACTTCTATTCTATTATCTTCAAGCTCAAAATCTTCATTTTCTCTGTTCGTAATCTTCGTCTTGTTTATGTTCAGTTCTAATCCCACATTATGACTTTCGGCTTTAACTTTTCTCAGTAGATACAGCATGTCTTCTTTGCTGCTGGTGTTGTGTCATCTGCATAGTGCAGGTGGTTTGTATTTCAGCCACCAACTTTAAAACTGATGGTCTCTTTTTCCAAATTTGCTTTTCTGAAGATGGCTTCACCGTAAAGGTTGAACAGCTAAGGTGACAAGATGTATCCTTGCCTCACACCACACTTTATTGGAAACCAATCAGTGTTGCCATATTCAGTTCTCACTGCAGCTTCTTAATTTTCATAAAGGCTCTTTATCAGTTGAGTTATGTGTTTGGGTATTTCCATTTGTGCTAGAGGTCTCCATAGTTTATCATGATCCACACACTCAAAAGCTTTCCTGTAGTCGATGAAGCAAAAGTATACGGGCTTTTGGTATTCTTTGCTCTTCTCCAATATCCATCTAACTTTGGCAATAATGTCTCTTTTTCCAAAATCTTTTCTGAGACCAGCCTGAAATTCAGGTAGTTTTTGCTCAATGTATGATTATAGCATTTGTTGTATTATTTTCAGCAGTATTTTGCTGGCATGTGGAATTAATTTAATCGTTCTGTAGTTATTACAATTCTTAACATCACCTTTCTTCAGTATAGGTATGAAAAATGATCTTCTCCAGTCCTTTGGCCATGTTTTTCCCTTCCAAATCTGTTGACACAGTCGAGTGTGGGCCATGATAACACCTTCTGAGCCTTTGATTAATTCAATTGGAATATAGTCTATGCCAGGTGACGTGCTCAATAAAGCTTTAATTGCTGCTGTGAATTCTTCTTTTAAAATATCTGGTTCTTCCTCAATGTCAGTTTCCGGTTCAGTGTCCCCACTGTTATCCACATTGCCTTTTTTGTATAAATTTTCTGTATATTCTTTCCATCTCATTTTAATGCTATCTGGATTGTTCAATATCATTCTGTTGGCATCTTTAAGCATCCCCAATCGAGGTTGGAATTTCTGCCACAATCTCTTAATATCCTGATAAGCTAGTCCGTTTTTTTCTGTTTACATGCTTTAATTCAATTTTCTGACAGATATCCTTTAAATATCGTTCCTTGTCTTTCCAAATTTGACATCGAAACTCTCGGTTCATTTGTGAAACTTTTTCTCTATCACCGCAAAATTTTGCTTGTCTTCTTTGTTCTGCTACTTTTCTAATTTCTTCTGAGATCTAAGGTGATTTTTTGGGTTTTCTTTCTCTTCTAGAGTGTTTCTTCAGCTTCTTGACTAATTATATTTTTATGTCATTACTTGTTAGGGTGATTGTGTGACAAGCCATCTGTTTGTGCTACAGGATAGTCAGGAATGCAGGCATGCAAAAATCATGGCTGCCATTTCATGATGGACTGAGATTATGGCAAGTATAGCATGTTGTGGGGAGTAGGGTGTTCCATGACTAGCACTACAGCACTGCAAATTCCATGCATGCCATGACTCATCTTTTATCTGTGGCATGGAAATGCCACATGTGGCACTTGATCCTGCAGGCTGTCTGTGTAGTAGCTCTCACATATACATACTGCAGATATTTGTCAGCATGTACAGACACAAACCACCACTGCTGGCTCTACAACTCTACTGCTGACAGAGGCACTTATGTTCTGTCAACTGACACCCAAGGCCCATCACATTGAGTCCAGTCACACAAGAAGGTGAGGGTGGTTCTTCAAATGGAGAGTTAATCCACTGGCATGATGGAGGTCACCAACATAGGCATCCACATCTATAATAATGCATCCCACACAGTGATACCAAAGCACTATGCCCAGGTGTCACCCTACCTGCAGTGTTGATGACTTTGTGCCAAGCAAAACACTTTTAGCTTAAGTGTGGTCATTGTCATGTATGATGCCACAGGTCTTTCAACATGAAACTTGTAACTTTTAATAGTCTGTATGTACAATGTTCCCTTTCTTTGTTGCCTTGCTTGTTTCTCTTGGGTATGTATATACTGCACTGCACACACGGCTCCAGTTTATGTATTAAAATTACGATTCCATTATACAGTACATCCATCACAGTCCACAACAGTGGCACCTCATACACACTGTCTGTTTTTACTGTATTATGTTGTATACACATATTCCCACAGCTGTGCATTTGTCACACACATACTGGGCCTGTGTTATATTTATGTCTGTTACTCCAGCATATGCAGATATGCATGATAAGGGTCACGCATGTTTTGCTACCGGTTGCATTTTATATGCATACTGTCAGTTAATTATCGGACCAATACCTAGCCTGTTCACATGCATGCTAATCTCTGCTCCACCTATCCTGTGCTATCAGGTAGCATTACATCCTTGCTGACACACTACCTGGAATACAAGCTCAGCTTTGGTTTGACTAATTTGGTATTACATTTGAGAGTCACAGTCAATAGAGGTACATAACCACACATGTATGGATTTATCAACCCTTTGATGGCCTGCCATACCAGGAGCTTCTTGCCTGCAGATAGGGCATGACTCTGAACTTTCTGTTCACAGCTATTTGTGTCACAACAGCAACATCTGACAGTTACATTAAACATATGTGTGATTATAACATGCATATCTGCCTTACTGTAACCCATGTACATATTGTGGGGTAGAACTCACATATAGTCAGTCCAGATTATGTCATCCTGTGATATGTTCTCAAGAGACATGTGTTACTGTGTGTGTGTGTGTGTGTGTGTGTGTGTGTGTGTGTGTGTGTGTGTGTGTGTGTGTGTGTGTGTGTGTGTGTGTGTGTGTGTGCACAAACATTAAGCCTTAGCAGTTGTCCAGCCAACATGAGTGTCTCATTTGATTCATCCATGTATACCACTGTGAACCTTACACTTCCATTCCATATTTTCTGCACACATGCATTTGTGCTTCCTGTAAAGTATATATGTTTAGTATTGGTATCACAGTACTGGCACAACAACAACACCAGGGGTGCATACACACTATCTCAGTATTGTTGGTACACCTACGATAATTTCTGCCTTCCTTGTTGTACTACATGAAATGTTATAGTTTTTTCTAACTCCTACATTAATAAATGCCGTGTGTGTTTGTGTGTGTGTGTACTTGTGTGCATGTGTGCGCGTGTGTGTGTGTGTGTGTGTGTGTGTGTGTGTGTGTGTGTGTGTGTGTGTGTGTGTGTGTGTGTGTGTGTGTGCGTGCATGTGCACCTTGCCATGTATACGGCAGAGTAATATACGTATTTCTATATATGATGATCACCACATACAGGTTCAATATCTACATCTGCCTGCTACATGTTATACTGTATTGCACAACTATATGGGTTGTCATCATATTTCTCTGTGCTGTAATGCACATGTGGCTTGTTATGACTCCAGACTGTGAACCAGATGTTACCAGGTTTTACATACAACTGCAACCTTTTGTCTTCCACAATTTGCTAATAACTAACCTGCATTTCCTTGATCATCTGGTGGTGCCTCTAGAATTTTATGTTGATCTGTTTAGGGTTGTTCAGGTACATCAACTACACTTTGGGGAGGCAGGCCACCATACTTTGAAGTTATTATATTGTACAACATGGCATGCATTGTGACCAACTACACAGCCTTCTGTAATGGAGGGAGAGAGCCCCATAAGCAATGGACAGCGCAGTGCTGTAGCGATTTGCATTGTTGCCTCACAGCAAGAGGTTCTCTGGTTCAATTCTTGGTTGGAGTGCCTTCTGTTTGGAGTCTGCATGTCCTCCCTGTGTTCATGTGGGTTTCCTCTGGGTGCTCCAGTTTCCTCCCACATTACAAAGAACAATGCAACTTTGCAATTCCCTGATGATCTTTGTGGTATATTATGACTCTTTATGTATAGACATAAAATGCTGAAGTTAAGCTTCCACAAATATAGGTAGTCTTTACAGCCTTTCCAGTGTTAGTTTGAATTACTTTACTATGAGATGTTTCGTAATTATTTAAACCGAAAAAAATGCAAGTAGTAAACAATGAAAACCACAAAAAAAGTGATGCTACACTCAACTGTATGCCCCCCCCCCAAACCTGCATAAATCAGCTTTATGATTACATACAGTGACCCCCCATTAATATTCCAAAATGTGCACACTAGTTGGCCAGCGTGCCCGTTGTAAATCCCACAATATACCAATGGAAAAAGGTCCTGTCGCCCGGACTTTTTTCTTTTGGTATAAAGTGTCCAAAACCTTTTTTTTAATAAAGAAAAACAAAAGAAAAAAAAAACAGAGCAACAGAGACTTTTTTTCTCCATTGCTTCCGTTTCAAAGCATTGATGTACGGGTATGTGTATGAATGCAAGTCCCATAAGCTTGCGCAGTACATCAACACAAGGAAGCAGTATACCACCACAGGTAGAAGAACAGTATTTTTTTCTTAAATAATGTCATTGTACAATAGCAATAACCGACACCGTGGTTGTGGTATTTTGAAGATTTACCCATGATTGGCTTTATTTAATCACTTGGGCTTCGCCCTCATGATTAAATCACACCAGCCATGGATACATCTTCAATATACCACACCACATCGTTGGTTATTGCTTAAAGCTCTACCCACAAACAGTACACAGTGGTCTCACTAGAGTAGTGGGTTGTTGTCCACAAAATTATGATAAACAGAATGTGAAGTAAAGCACCTCAATGAAACTGCATTTGAGTGAATTGAGAACAGCCCTCCATGCATAAAAAATAAAGGATTGTATCTGAATTAGCTCTCTGATAAACTATTGAGATGTATTCAAGTGATATCTATGATTTCAAGAGAGCAGCTCAAGAGGACATCATGTTTATTTATCATAGTTAGATGGAGTGACTCAGCTATTATTTTTTTAAAAAACCTGACAGGGAATTTAAAATACTACACAGTTATTTCATTTTAAAAGATTACTCACATATCTGTGTATGTATTGCTTTCTTTTCCTGTCACCTGTGTGTGGGATATTCTGCTGAATGAAAAGTGGTCAAATTATACTATCAGCGGAAGGGTATAATTAAAATGAAAGCATTCATTTCATATTCTCATGAGGATAAAGAACCTCAAAACTGATTATATTAAGTAGGGCAATTCAGGACATACAGCCTTGGTTTTGGCCCACAGTCATTTTGACAGTTGCCGTCTTTTGATGAATAACATTTTGCATTAGTTTGATAACCCAGACACTATGAGTTATTTGAATTCTGTTCATGTGTGTACTATGTATACGTGTCTATGTTTGCGTGTGTCTATATATAGTAGACATATTATAATAAATGGACACACACACACACACACACACACACACACACACACACACACACACACACACACACACACACACACACACACATACACACACACACACACACACACACACACACACACACACACACACACACACACACACACACACACTCGGCACACATATATCTATCTATATCTATATGTATCTATATCTACACACACACACACACACACATATATATATATATATATATATATATATATATATATATATATATATATATGGGTTCCGTTCAGAAGCTCGAAATACTGAAATCTCGAATTTCAGCATTTTGAGCCCAAGAAGCCGAATCCACATAATAGCGAAAGTTTAGAAGCATGAAATTTAAAAACTCGAATACCGGAGGTTTTGAATTTTGCGCTTCTAAAGTTCCGCTATGATCATGTATTCAGGTAAGTATGTGTGTGTTAAGGGGTTTGGGTAGGGGCTGTGGTGTGTGTCAGTGTGTTTTGTTGCTGTGATGTGTGTGTGCGAATAGAAAGTAGCTTGTGTGGTGGTGTTTTGTGTGTGTTTGTGTGTAGTACGACCTCAGAGTGAGAATATTTAAGTAGGGGGTGTGTGGGGGTGCAGCCCACCACATGGGGGGGGGTGCAGGGGAGCTTGCCCCCCTGTTTTCATGTAGTAGAGTGATTGTGTGTGTTTGTGTGGTGGATGGTGTGTGTGTGTGTGTAGTAAAACCGCGAAATTCAAAACTTCTATTCGAGGTTTTGAATTTCGCAGTTTTTAGTTTTCATTGTTTTGTGGATTCCACTTCTTGGACTCGAGATATTGAAATTAGAGATTTCAGTATTTCGAGCTTCTGAAGTGAATCCATATATATATATATATATATATATATATATATATATACATATATATATATATATATATATATATATATATATATATATATATATATATATGAGTATATCTTGCTTTATCAAAATGCACAAGAATTGAAACACAGGAGATCAGTGCTGGCATTTCTGAAATCACCACACAGAAAATTTCACAAAAATAAAAAAAAAATCATAAAAAGAAACAGTTTTGTTTGGCAATCCATTAACCAAAATTGTAAAATTAAATTCAGACACCCCACATCTGAATTGTGGCAGTGTTACAGAAAAAGTTTTTTAAGGAAAGGTAGGCTTATTTCACCCATGCACTACATTATTTATTTATGCATGCCACTGATGCTAACCCCAAATCAACCTTATCTTAAAAACTATCTTTCTATACCATTACTACTACACAAGACATTCACATACACCACATATAGCAGCACAGATGCACAACACTAAAGCTATTCACTTACCTGAGCCTTACTTTAACCCTAACCTGCAAACACTTACACACACACTCCCACGCACTAGTGTCAACATATTTGGTCTATCTGAAAGTTTCAGCATTAACATCCCACACTCGCACTTACCTTTCCCACAAGCACTTGGTCATCCTTCTTTCATCTTCTGCCGCATTCAGTGATGAGAACT
>NC_056728.1:1741999332-1742051832 GCF_019279795.1 Protopterus annectens
TGTCTGACGTGTACTTCATAGATTCATAGGTGTTTACTAGGCTAACAACCACAAGGGTCTTTTTAAGCCTAGCCATGCATTGCAAATCTCTGACAAGTTCTGATACCCTTGATAAGTGTAAGCAGAGGTTTGGAAGATGAAACATTTACAAGCAGGTGCCTGGGAGATGAACCATTTACAGGTTATCTGTGTCTATTAGAGACATAGGTGCCAAACCATGCATCTGTGATGCTTATCAACATGTTCTTGTTCAAAGGAAGCAAACAACACAGTAATGTGCAACAAGGAAACAGCAATTAGCTTAGATGCGTAACAAACGTAGGGTTGAATATGACACCAATTTATACTGCCATGCAAACATAAGGCATCATCAGGTGGCACACTAACAAAAGACAATAAAATATTTCATGTAAATGTATATGACTGATCAAAGGACAGTCATGTATACACAACTATTACACATCACTTGCAGGAGCAGTAATCATGTACATTATTCCATTACAAGAGGTAATTTGTATGTTGCCACCGTATAAAGCACTGCAGGTAGTTTATACAGAAGGAAAACCACTCAGGAATGTAAACATATGTAGCAATCAGCAAAGATTTAAATATGTTAGAAGAAAAGCTATAGGCACAATACAGTGGTGATAGGCCAAAATTACAAGACTGAACAATACAGTAATGCATTACATGTGCCATTAATGGGATATTGTCATACAAAGACAGAATTAACATGTTGAACGTCGGTACTTGCTGTCAATGCCATATAGCAAGGAGACAGGCTACACAGAGATGAAAGCCTGAAGTATAAATGATAAGAACATAAGAAAACTGGGTAATACAAGGGACATAAAGTAACATGAAACAGCACATACACAAGGGCAGAGTGCCAGTGGGAGTTTGTGACACAACAACATCATAAATGTAGTAAATACCCTGATATGTCATGTGTGTCAAAAGACATACAACATACAAACATTGCTACAACAATGTTTGCAAAGTATGCAGCTGTATCAACCCTGTGCACATATTTACAGGAGAATAGCACAACACTGTTATTTCTGTGGAATATCATAAAACTTAGCAAGTGTAATGTACTCATACCTCTCAAGTGTATCTCATTATGAGGAATGTACCTCATTTGGGGGTCTTAAAAAGTTCATGTTCCTCAAAGTTACACATTGAAAGGTTCTGTCACACATTAAGTGTCAGGAATGTTTTAACTGATATCCATGGTAAATAGAAAAGAACCATATTAATTCATTAAAAGATCCTTTTAATAAGTAAAGCCAGCATATTTTAATCATCCTACGACCTTCCTACTTGAAGTTGTTAATAAGCTGTTAGTACATGTTCCACATTTTGCTCATTTGCTCCACATTATGAGGGCTAGTGTTCCTCATTTCAGAGATGGAAGGCTGAGAGCTATGAATGTACTATACATGTCATATGTAATCACCTTGAGAGCTATGAATGTACTACACATGTCATATGTAATCACCCTGAGAGCTATGAATGTACTACACATGTCATATGTAATCACCCTGAGAGCTATGAATGTACTACATGTCATATGTAATCACCCTGCATCCTTGCATTTAGTTAAGTGAGCACCGTCATCTGGACACATGTGTGACACCTACAGACTGTGAAGTCAACCAGACCTATCTGTCACATACAAGGTCATACTAGAGCAGAATCTGTCACATACAAGGTCATACTGGAGCAGAAATAATAATCTTGTAGGCCACCGTATGCAGATGAAGCAGGCCACATACAAAGTGCAGGAATATTTTACCTGCATGTCAGTAACACTGTCAGCATAAATGACAGCATATTAAGTTCACATGAACAATGGTGATAATAAAAGCAACATATTTTCACATGTGTCATAATGCAGCTAAATAGTATAGCCCTTTACGATCTGGATTGTGAAGTGTGCATTACAAGGTACATATTAAATGCATGACTGCAGCATGGGATATATGCACAGATATGGGCTTAATAATGAGTGACAACCAAGTAGGAATTCACCATTACGGCAGCATGACATGCATGGAAGACATAGACAAATACTTACTGTCCAGAGGGCCCTTCCTGATGGGGCCAAACAGCAGGAATGACCTCTCTGGCAATCTCCTGTAAGGAGTAGTGTATGACTAGTGCCATGTCTTGGAAGAATGTCCCCATTATGTTGTGCATTGTGTATCTGGTCCCTTAGGTCTTTGGGCTAGTGTGGTGGAGGATGCCGTCACTCATAGTCTGTTGGAACGATGGCCCAAGCTGGTCCCAGTTCCTTATTGTCATCTTCATCCTGCTGCCCTCCTGATCCTCAGAGTCAGAATCTGCTGGAAGAGGTCGAGTATGCTTCCTATGGTGGTTGGGTGGACTGGCATTGGTCTTGGGCTCTGTAACATGACAACTGTAAATCATCAATTTAGTCATAAAAAAGTATTAATAGTAAAAGGTAAAAGCAGTAAGTATAGCAGTATCTGTGCAGTAGTGTTTTATTACTCATGTGATGTGTCACCATGGTGAGCATTAATCCATCATTAATGCTTTTGTCACAACATGCAATATTATCCAAACCAAGCACATTACACGTCTGTTATGTCAGTCAGATTGTTACAGACAACACAATTGCAATACATCCATGTCATATGCAGTGCAGTCAAACAACATCATTATCTCATTAGATAGAAACCCACATCATGTATGTCATGTAACAGTGTAGTGTCTGCTAATATCAAAGGTAGGTAAGAAAGCCTGATAGTAATAATAATGCATAGTGGAAATGTAACATAAGAGAGCTAGGAGACATCAGTGGGCATGTCAGAACAACATATAAAATGGCCTGTAAAGTAACATACACAAAGCAATATCTGAATATCTGTGTATAATTCACATGCCAAGGCATACTATAGTCAAAGATATCACTCGTGTGTAACAAAATGCAGTTACAATATCTAGCAAGCCATGCAAACATCACTGAACAATAACAGCTGCACCATCTAATGACTTTAATGTATTTATTTATTTACATTTGTTTACCGGAAAAGTCCAACTGGACCGGAAGCCCATTTTCAGTGGAGGCCCAAGGAGAAACGCTCCACAGAAATTTAAACAATATACAATAATTAGATAGTACAACAGTATACATACAGTAAGATGCAGAATACACATCATCAGTTGTCTAGTAGATAGCAGGTTCAAAAAGAAAAACACAAGCATTTCAATGAAGATCACTGTGAGAAAAACTAAAGTTAGTAGTGTGTACATATTAAACAATACTAATGACCAAATGAGATTACCATTATATATATTTATTTTAAGTAGTAATAAACACAGAGAATAGGAAGAAAATGAGATAAGGTGTGGACAGTGTGTTGAGAGAGTTATAGATATCAATAAACACTTAACTTTATAATATGTAATAAACATCAATGATTCCCGTGTATGATTATTTTATTGAAATTATAAAAGTAACATTGCTGTCATGTAAAGATGTATTAAAATTATAAAACTAACAATACTGTTCCATAAGGACAATTATTATATTCAGAAGAAAATTTGTCCAGCTTTACTCATCACATGCCTGAAGTGAGTACATGTGAAGAACCGACACATCACAACACATAGATCACAATAATCTAGGTTGAATCAAATAAATGACTGAGTGAGCTCTTCAAAGTGGTAAACCATCTTGTACAATCACATCAGTTTAAAGAAATCACGCAGGGTGATATCTGTTGTAATACGTGCATGTTTCTCGTTAGCAGAATGCCATATGCGTGTATAAACAAAACAGATAAACCAGAAAAACTAATTAATCCACAATACAGAATCCGGCAAGTCCAAAGGGCATCCAACAAACAACGCTAAATAAGCAAAATAAAAGTTTAATGCAGTAGTTTGAAGTGCTTTTCGTCTGCAAAATACACAGACTTCCTCAGAAACATGTTTAAAAGTTACAATCAGTGCTTAAAAAGGAACTCATACTCTCTGATTACTAAGAACATCAATAAAACAATTAAATGCAATTAATTAAGCAAAAGGTTACCATAGACACAAAATCCTCCAGGCAATTGACTCCACCATCATCCTAAGCAGTAAAAAATGTAAACTGCATTATCCAACCCTGAAATAATAAATCAAAGGCTTCTATAAATAAAACCACACGTCCACTTACACAGTGTGTATATAATAATACTGATAGTGTTTACATTCAGTACTATATAATACCCTGTCAAGGATGTTAATTCAGTTATTCAAACTATGTAGTGTCAAGTTATAAAGAATAAAAAGTAAAAATATAAGAAATAAATATATATATGAAGCCCACACTGGGCTATCTCTGTAAGCTTCTAAGTTTTAAAACACTACTTATTGAACACAAATCGTTCAATCCTGGACTAGAATACGCATTGAGCCTAATTTGCCATTTAAGTTCTGATTCTTCTAAGAGTAGGGGTAAGGGAGCATCCCTCTTATTTTCAAGTATTTGGTCAATAACCAAAAACTTAAAACTATGTTCGTTGTACGTACAAATATGTTTAGCTAATGCGTTCTCCTGTTTTTTCTTCATAATAGCATACTGATGCTCATATATTCGTTCATGTAGTTTACGCTCCGTTTTTCCTACGTAAAATGCGGAGCATCTCTGGCACTTAGCTAAATAGACGACCATTCTGGAGTTGCAAGTAGTTCTACTCCGCAACTTGTATACCCTGTGTTGTATCACAAATCTGTTACTTTCTTCAATAAACCTACACTGGTTACAATTTTGGCATTTGAAAGTACCAGGTGTCCTTAAAAGACTAGCACAAGGTTGTTCTAAAATCATTTTCAAGTTCTTACACCTCCTAAAAGTTACTTCTGGGCGAACTCCTACCTTGGCATAAACCATAGGGTTACTTTTAAATAAAGCCCAATTCTTACCAATAAGGTCGATGCAGTAATGACTATACATATCATAAGTCATAATAAATCTAGGACCCAAATTACTAGTATTAGTGACCTTACTGGGTAAACTAGTCGATCCAAAAATGTTTATATCGTCAGTATTGACCCCACTGTTAATTGAGAGCAGTCTGACATTCAAAATGGGTTTATATATCCCATTCAACCTTTTATACTTAACCTCATTGATCAAATTAACAATAAGGTTTAATGGGTAGCCTCTGTGCAAAAACATACTCTTTAAAAGTTCGTACTCACAGTGGAAGTCAACATCCAAACTCACTATACGGGCCGCCCTAACTAACTGGCCTTTAACTACTGAGCGTTTCTGATAGTTAGGGTGGCAACTACTGAAATGTAGAAAAGAGTTGGAATATGTATCTTTTCTGTGAATACTAGCCACGTAACTCTTTAATTCCATATTCTTAGCCAATCAAATATCAAGGTAAGCTATAGCTTGATTACTGTATGTTGAAGTAAAACGTAAAATGTCCGTGGAAGTGTTAAACGAGTCCAGTAGTGTATTACCAGCTGTTTCATCGCCCTTAAGAAGGATAAAGATATCGTGCAAGTAACGAGTGTAAACCACTATATAGGTCATCAGTGTGTCTTTAGTAAAGACATATTCCCTCTCCCAATAAGCCATTACCATATTAGCTATACTAGCTCCACATGGGGAGCCCATAGCAACCCCAACCTTCTGTAAGTAGAAGTTGTCACCCAGCATAAAATAGTTGCTAAACAAGATTATTTCAGGAAGTTTTATTGTGAGGGAAATTTCTACCACTGTGGCTCCATTTTTCTTCATCATAAGGCTCACCCAGTCTATTCCTATGTCCTGGGGAATACAAGTATACAAGTCTCTTACATCCACCGTTAAGAAGTTATAACTGGTGTCAAATTCAATCTTGTCTACCTTTCCTAAGAAGGACCATGAGTCCTTGCAAATTTGGTGTTCAAAGGACAAGTATTTCTGCAGGATCGAATCAACTATCTTTGCACAAGCATAGGTAGGTGAGCCACAGCCATCCACTAAAGGTCTCATAGGGGGATTCCCTAAGTCTTTGTGGATTTTAGGTATGCCAAACAGGTATGGATATCTAGGATATGATGTAGTCATAAAGTTGTAGTATTCCTGCTGTACTCTACCTTCAATGAACATTTCCTCACTACTGTTCCTTATAATAGAGTACTCCCTGTTAACTTCAGATTTAGAACTCAGTTCATATGAGGTGTTGTCCAAAAGTTTTAACATATGCTCAGAGTAGTCATTGTTGTCAAACACTACTATACCCCCACCGTTATCTGGCTTACAAATCCGAATATTGTGTGTCCTAATATATTCCAAGTGTTCCTGTTCCATTTTACTAATATGATCGTTGTTGTAACAATTGTTGTTATAAGCATAAAAATGGTCAAATCTCTGTTTCAAGTCTAGTTCACACATCTGTTCGAACATCTGAACCAATGGACGCAAGGGAGGATTAAAAGTACTAGGAACTCTAAATAGGTTGATGTTTGAATTGTCTGCATTACCTCCTAACATCAAGTTAAAGTTCAGTTTTCGTACATACAGTTTAATATCCAAAATTGTTCTTACACTATCAAATTTTTGTTTAGGGACATAAGTGTGACCTTTCACCAAAAAATCAGCTATCTCACTGGAAATTGACACAGAGGAAAAATGATATACTTTAAAGTCACCAGTACAATTAGTGATGACTATAGGTTTCACTTCCATACACATAGAAGAAACAACATTTCCACAATTATTCGCAACTGGGGCAACAAAAAGATCTTCACTAATTTGACTAAGAACCTCGCTCAAACAGTCAATATCTTGTCCAAGACTAGGTTCCATCTCACTGGTGTAAAAAGTAAAATATAAGAAATAAATATATATATGAAGCCCACACTGGGCTATCTCTGTAAGCTTCTAAGTTTTAAAACACTACTTATTGAACACAAATCGTTCAATCCTGGACTAGAATAAGCATTGAGCCTAATTTGCCATTTAAGTTCTGATTCTTCTAAGAGTAGGGGTAAGGGAGCATCCCTCTTATTTTCAAGTATTTGGTCAATAACCAAAACTTAAAACTATGTTAGTTAATGCATTACAAATATGTTTAGCTAATCGTTCTCCTGTTTTTCTTCATAATAGCATACTGATGCTCATATATTCGTTCATGTAGTTTACGCTCCGTTTTTCCCTCATTAAAATCGGAGCATCTCTGGCACTTAGCTAAATAGGCGACCATTCTGGGTTGCAAGTAGTTCTACTCCATAACTTGTATACCCTGTGTTGTATCACAAATCTGTTACTTTCTTCAATAAACCTACACTGGTTACAATTTTGGCATTTGAAAGTACCAGGTGTCCTTAAAAGACTAGCACAAGGTTGTTCTAAAATCATTTTCAAGTTCTTACACCTCCTAAAAGTTACTTCTGGGCTTAACTCCTACCTTGGCATAAACCATAGGGTTACTTTTAAATAAAGCCCAATTCTTACCAATAAGATTAGATGCAGTAATGACTATACATATCATAAGTCATAATAAATCTAGGACCCAAATTACTAGTATTAGTGACCTTACTGGGTAAACTAGTCGATCCAAAATGTTTATATCGTCAGTATTGACCCACTGTTAATTGAGAGCAGTCTGACATTCAAAATGGGTTTATATATCCCATTCAACCTTTTATACTTAACCTCATTGATCAAATTAACAATAAGGTTTAATGGGTAGCCTCTGTGCAAAACATACTCTTTAAAAGTTAGGTACTCACAGTGGAAGTCAACATCCAAACTCACTATACCGGGCCGCCCTAACTAACTGGCCTTTAACTACTGGCGTTTCTGATAGTTAGGGTGGCAACTACTGAAATGTAGAAAAGAGTTGGAATATGTATCTTTTCTGTGAATACTAGCCACGTAACTCTTTAATTCCATATTCTTAGCCAATCAAATATCAAGGTAAGCTATAGCTTGATTACTGTATGTTGAAGTAAAGCGTAAAATGTCCGTGGAAGTGTTAAACGAGTCCAGTAGTGTATTACCAGCTGTTTCATCGCCCTTAAGAAGGATAAAGATATGCAAGTAGCAGTGTAAACCACTATATAGGTCATCAGTGTGTCTTTAGTAAAGACATATTCCCTCTCCCAATAAGCCATTACCATATTAGCTATACTAGCTCACATGGGGAGCCCATAGCAACTAACCTTCTGTAAGTAGAAGTTGTCACCCAGCATAAAATAGTTGCTAAACAAGATTATTTCAGGAAGTTTTATTGTGAGGGAAATTTCTACCACTGTGGCTCCATTTTTCTTCATCATAAGGCTCACCCAGTCTATTCCTATGTCCTGGGGAATACAAGTATACAAGTCTCTTACATCCACCGTTAAGAAGTTATAACTGGTGTCAAATTCAATCTTGTCTACCTTTCCTAAGAAGGACCATGAGTCCTTGCAAATTTGGTGTTCAAAGGACAAGTATTTCTGCAGGATCGAGATCAACTATCTTTGCACAAGCATGGGTAGGTGAGCCACAGCCATCCACTAAAGGTCTCATAGGGGGATTCCCTAAGTCTTTGTGGATTTTAGGTATGCCAAACAGGTATGGATATCTAGGATATGATGTAGTCATAAAGTTGTAGTATTCCTGCTGTACTCTACCTTCAATGAACATTTCCTCACTACTGTTCCTTATAATAGAGTACTCCCTGTTAACTTCAGATTTAGAACTCAGTTCATATGAGGTGTTGTCCAAAAGTTTTAACATATGCTCAGAGTAGTCATTGTTGTCAAACACTACTATACCCCACCGTTATCTGGCTTACAAATCCGAATATTGTGTGTCCTAATATATTCCAAGTGTTCCTGTTCCATTTTACTAATATGATCGTTGTTGTAACAATTGTTGTTATAAGCATAAAATGGTCAAATCTCTGTTTCAAGTCTAGTTCACACATCTGTTCGAACATCTGAACCAATGGATAAGGGAGGATTAAAAGTACTAGGAACTCTAAATAGGTTGATGTTTGAATTGTCTGCATTACCTCCTAACATCAAGTTAAAGTTCAGTTTTCGTACATACAGTTTAATATCCAAAATTGTTCTTACACTATCAAATTTTTGTTTAGGGACATAAGTGTGACCTTTCACCAAAAAATCAGCTATCTCACTGGAAATTGACACAGAGGAAAAATGATATACTTTAAAGTCACCAGTACAATTAGTGATGACTATAGGTTTCACTTCCATACACATAGAAGAAACAACATTTCCACAATTATTCGCAACTGGGGCAACAAAAAGATCTTCACTAATTTGACTAAGAACCTCGCTCAAACAGTCAATATCTTGTCCAAGACTAGGTTCCATCTCACTTGCAGAAATTCTGTTAGTAAAGTCAGGGACGCTAATCAAGTCCTGCGTTTCGTGAATTTCTGTTTGTTCGTTTGGCTTGTAAAAAAGTTGTTATTTCGTTGTTTGGGAATTGCACCCAAATGACTGCCATCCCGAAAATTCTGAGACTTAATGTTAAAATTCTGTTGCCCCTCATAACCATGATATTGGTTGCGGTTCTGAAGTCTTTCACTTCTCCTAACTTCAGTTAAAAATTGTGAATTAATGTTGTCCGTATCATTATTAGTACTCTGTGTTGTATTATGAACACTAGAATGACTCTTAGCATGTACATTTAAGTTGTTATTGGGCAAAGGAGCCCCATTGCTATCAGAAGACTGTATCTGCAAATTAAAGGGACCTTGCCAAATTTGTGAAGCAGATGGGGTAGGGTAAGCAGTACCCTCCCCATAAGCTTTACAGTCTCGTTCTAACTTCTTTACTTTGTTAAGCTTAAGTTTTTCCAAGTATTGGTCTATACTGTTGAACGTGCGACTGTACTCATACTTATATCTCACAAATTCATTATGCGTTTTAATACTCGAGTCCAAGTCTAAAACTTCCTTACTCAAGTCATTCACCCACACAGAGTAATGTTTTATCATGAGCTCCAGTAATTCGGAACCTTGTTGGTCGAATAACAAAATTAATTAATTGTGAAAAACAGAGTCTGGAACCAACCCTGTTGTAAATTGGAAATGTCTTAAACCTTTGGGTATGACCTTCCGTGCCAAGCACTCATGGAAGTAAGAAATTTCTAATTGTAATTTCTTCAACTTCACTAACATGTTATCAAAATTTTTAAGTTTAGAAACAATGTCCGGTGAAGTATTTACCTCTGGGTTAGCACCTCCATTCGGTACATGTTGCTGGCTGTTCGAATTCATAGGAAAAGAGAAAGAAAAACTTTCAGCTAACCAGTTGTCCAATACTGGTAACCTTGTGTGATTGTTATCGTCTAAGCCAGTTTCAGGGTTTGTCCTTTCTTGCATTCCGTTGGTGTTTGAGTTAATGTCCCCTACATACCGAACACCTGTAGTTGTAACTGGGTTGGAAACAGCTCCTGTTCCATCTCCGTTAGGTGAACTCATCGCCAAATGCGTATTACGTGTGTTAATACATGGGTTCAAAATAACTGGCTCGCCTTCAGTCAATCTAAGTGGTGGAGTCCCTCGTGCATAGTTAACAGCAACCAGCATGTTGTTGCTAGACGTAGTCACTGGAAGGATGAAACAGGTCCTTCAAGACCTGCTGTTGAGAATCAAGATGGTCTAATCTGGCACACAATGAACCCATTCTCTTTAAAAGAGAATCGAGTAGAAAGCCATTGTTCACAGAGTTAGATAAAGCTGGCGCTGCGACCGCAGCACTATCACAGCTCCTTAAAAGTTCAGGCGTTACGTTCACTGAAAAACCACTGGGGCTTGTGACAGATCCTAAAACCATAAAAACTCCAAACAAAACAGATAAACCAGAAAAACTAATTAATCCACAATACAGAATCCGGCAAGTCCAAAGGGCATCCAACAAACAACGCTAAATAAGCAAAATAAAAGTTTAATGCAGTAGTTTGAAGCACTTTTTGTCTGCAAAATATGCAGACTTCCTCAGAAACATGTTTAAAAGTTACAATCAGTGCTTAAAAAGGAACTCATACTCTCTGTTTACTAAGAACATCAATAAAACAATTAAATGCAATTAATTAAGCAAAAGGTTACCATAGACACAAAATCCTCCAGGCAATTGACTCCACCATCATCCTAAACAGTAAAAAATGTAAACTGCATTATCCAACCCTGAAATAATAAATCAAAAGCTTCTATAAAGAAAACCACACGTCCACTTACACAGTGCGTATATAATAATACTGATAGTGTTTACATTCAGTACTATATAATACCCTGTCAAAGATGTTAATTCAGTTATTCAAACTATGTAGTGTCAAGTTATAAAGAATAAAAAGTAAAAATATAAGAAATAAATAAATATATATATAAATATATATATGAAGCCCACACTGGGCTATCTCTGTAAGCTTCTAAGTTTTAAAACACTACTTATCGAACACGAATCGTTCAATCCTGGACTAGAATACGCATTGAGCCTAATTTGCCATCTAAGTTCTGATTCTTCTAAGAGTAGGGGTAAGGGAGCACCCCTCTTATTTTCAAGTATTTGGTCAATAACCAAAAACTTAAAACTATGTTCGTTGTAAGTACAAATATGTTTAGATAATGCGTTCTCCTGTTTTTTCTTCATAATAGCATACTGATGCTCATATATTCATTCACGTAGTTTACGCTCCGTTTTTCCTACGTAAAATGCGGAGCATCTCTGGCAATTAGCTAAACAGACAACCATTCTGGAGTTGCAAGTAGTTCTACACTGCAACTTGTATACCCTGTGTTGTATCACAAATCTGTTACTTTCTTCAATAAACCTACACTGGTTACAATTTTGGCATTTGAAAGTACCAGGTGTCCTTAAAAGATTAACACAAGGTTGTTCTAAAATCATTTTCAAGTTCTTACCCCTCCTAAAAGTTACCTCTGGGCGAACCCCTACCTTGGCATAAACCATAGGGTTACTTTTAAATAAAGTCCAATTCTTACCAATAAGGTCGATGCAATAATGACTATACATATCATAAGTCATAATAAGTCTAGGACCCAAATTACTAGTATTAGTGACCTTACTGGGTAAACTAGTCGATCCAGAAATGTTTATATCGTCAATATTGACCCCACTGTTAATTGAGAGCAGTCTGACATTCAAAATGGGTTTATATATCCCATTCAACCTTTTATACTTAACCTCATTGATCAAATTAACAATAAGGTTTAACGGGTAGCCTCTGTGCAAAAACATACTCTTTAAAAGTTCGTACTCACAGTGGAAGTCAACATCCAAACTCACTATACGGGCCGCCCTAACTAACTGGCCTTTAACTACCGAGCATTTCTGATAGTTAGGGTGGCAACTACTGAAATGTAGAAAAGAGTTGGAATATGTATCTTTTCTGTGAATACTAGCCACGTAACTCTTTAAGTCCATACTCATAGCCAACCAAATTGGGCTTTATTTAAAAGTAACCCTATGGTTTATGCCAAGGTAGGAGTTCGCCCAGAGGTAACTTTTAGGAGGGGTAAGCACTTGAAAATGATTTTAGAACAACCTTGTGCTAGTCTTTTAAGGACACCTGGTACTTTCAAATGCCAAAATTGTAACCAGTGCAGGTTTATTGAAGAAAGTAACAGATTTGTGATACAACACAGGGTATACAAGTTGCGGAGTAGAACTACTTGCAACTCCAGAATGGTCATCTATTTAGCTAAGTGCCAGAGATGCTCCGCATTTTACATAGGAAAAATGGAGCATAAACTACGTGAACGAATATATGAGCATCAATATGCTATTATGAAGAAAAAACAAGAGAACGCATTAGCTAAACATATTTGTACCTACAACGAACATAGTTTTAAGTTTTTGGTTATTGACCAAATACTTGAAAATAAGAGGGGTGCTTCCTTACCCCTGCTCTTAGAAGAATCAGAACTTAAATGGCAAATTAGGCTCAATGCGTATTCTAGTCCAGGATTGAACGATTCGTGTTCAATAAGTAGTGTTTTAAAACTTAGAAGTTTACAGAGATAGCACAGTGTGGGCTTCATATATATATATATATATTTATTTATTTATTTCTTATATTTTTACTTTTTATTCTTTATAACTTGACACTACATAGTTTGAATAACTGAATTAACATCTTTGACAGGGTATTATATAGTACTGAATGTAAACACTATCAGTATTATTATATACACACTGTGTAAGTGGACGTGTGGTTTTCTTTATAGAAGCCTTTGATTTATTATTTCAGGGTTGGATAATGCAGTTTACATTTTTTACTGCTTAGGATGATGGTGGAGTCAATTGCCTGGAGGATTTTGTGTCTATGGTAACCTTTTGCTTAATTAATTGCATTTAATTGTTTTATTGATGTTCTTAGTAATCAGAGAGTATGAGTTCCTTTTTAAGCACTGATTGTAACTTTTAAACATGTTTCTGAGGAAGTCTGCATATTTTGCAGACGAAAAGTGCTTCAAACTACTGCATTAATCTTTTATTTTGCTTATTTAGCGTTGTTTGTTGGATGCCCTTTGGACTTGCCGGATTCTGTATTGTGGATTAATTAGTTTTTCTGGTTTATCTGTTTTGTTCGGAGTTTTTATGGCTTCAGGATCTGTCACAAGCCCCAGTGGTTTTTCAGCGAACATAACGCCTGAACTTTTAAGGAGCTGTGATAGTGCTGCGGTCGCAGCACCAGCTTTATCTAACTCTGTGAACAATGGCTTTCTACTCGATTCTCTTTTAAAGAGAATGGATTCATTGTGTGCCAGATTAGACCATCTTGATTCTCAACAGCAGGTCTTGAAGGACCTGTTGCATCCTTCCAGCGACTCTACTTCTAGCAACAACATGCCGGTTGCTGTTAACTATGCACGAGGGACTCCACCACTTAGATTGACTGAAGGTGAGCCAGTTATTTTGAACCCAGGTATTAACACACGTAATATGCATTTGGCAATGAGTTCACCTAACGGAGATGGAACAGGAGCTGTTTCCAACCCAGTTACAACTACAGGCGTTCGGTATGTAGGGGACATTAACTCGAACACCAACGGAACGCAAGAAAGGACAAACCCTGAAACTGGCTTAGACCATAACAATCACACAAGGTTACCAGTATTGGACAACTGGTTAGCTGAAAGTTTTTCTTTCTCTTTTCCTACGAATTCAAACAGCCAGCAACATGTACCGAATGGAGGTGCTAACCCAGAGGTAAATACTTCACCGGACATTGTTTCTAAACTTAAAAATTTTGATAACATGTTAGTGAAGTTAAAGAAATTACAATTAGAAATTTCTTACTTCCGTGAGTGCTTGGCATGGAAGGTCATACCCAAAGGTTTAAGACATTTCCAATTTCCAACAGGGTTGGTTCCAGACTCTGTTTTTCACAATGAATTAATTTTGTTATTCGACCGACAAGGTTCCGAATTACTGGAGCTCATGATAAAACATTACTCTGTGTGGGTGTATGACTTGAGTAAGGAAGTTTTAGACTTGGACTCGAGTATTAAAACACATAATGAATTTGTGAGATAAAAGTATGAGTACAGTCGCACGTTCAACAGTATAGACCAATACTTGGAAAAACTTAAGCTTAACAAAGTAAAGAAGTTAGAACGAGACTGTAAAGCTTATGGGGAGGGTACTGCTTACCCTACCCCATCTGCTTCACAAATTTGGCAAGGTCCCTTTAATTTGCAGATATAGTCTTCTGATAGCAATGGGGCTCCTTTGCCCAATAACAACTTAAATGTACATGCTAAGAGTCATTCTAGTGTTAATAATACAACACAGAGTACTAATAATGATCCGGACAACATTAATTCACAATTTGTAACTGAAGTTAGGAGGAGTGAAAGACTTCAGAACTGCAACCAATATCATGGTAATGAGGGGCAACAGAATTTTAACAGTAAGTCTCAGAATTTTCGGGACAGCAGTCGTTTGGGTGCAATTCCCAAACAACGAAACAACAACTTTTTTCCAAGCCAAACGAACAAACAGAAGTTCACAAAACGCAGGACTTGATTACCGTCCCTGACTTTACTAACAGAATTTCTGCGAGTGAGATGGAACCTAGTCTTGGACAAGATATTGACTGTTTGAGCGAGGTTCTTAGTCAAATTAGTGAAGATCCTTTTGTTGCCCCAGTTGCGAATAATTGTGGAAATGTTTCTTCTATGTGTATGGAAGTGAAACCTATAGTCATCACTAATTGTACTGGTGACTTTAAAGTATATAATTTTTCCTCTGTGTCATTTTCCAGTGAGATAGCTGATTTTTTGGTGAAAGGTCACACTTATGTCCCTAAACAAAATTTTGATATTGTAAGAACAATTTTGGATATTAAACTGTATGTACGTAAACTGAACTTTAACTTGATGTTAGGAGGTAATGCAGACAATTCAAACATCAACCTATTTAGAGTTCCTAGTACTTTTAATCCTCCCTTGCGTCCATTGGTTCAGATGTTCGAACAGATGTGTGAACTAGACTTGAGACAGAGATTTGACCATTTTTATGCTTATAACAACAATTGTTACAACAACGATCATATTAGTAAAATGGAACAGGAACACTTGGAATATATTAGGACACACAATATTCGGATTTGTAAGCCAGATAACGGTGGGGGTGTAGTAGTGTTTGACAACAATGACTACTTTGAGCGTATGTTAAAACTTTTGGACAACACCTCATATGAACTGAGTTCTAAATCTGAAGTTAACAGGGTATACTCTATTATAAGGAACAGTATTGAGGAAATGTTCATTGAAGGTAGAGTACAGCAGGAATACTACAACTTTATGACTACATCATATCCTAGACATCCATACCTGTTTGGCATACCTAAAATCCACAAAGACTTAGGGAATCCCCCTATGAGACCATTAGTGGATGGCCGTGGCTCACCTACCTATGCTTGTGCAAAGATAGTTGATTCGATCCTGCAGAAATACTTGTCCTTTGAACACCAAATTTGCAAGGACTCATGGTCCTTCTTAGGGAAGGTAGACGAGATTGAATTTGACTCCAGTTATAACTTCTTAACGGTGGATGTAAGAGACTTGTATACTTGTATTCCCCAGGACATAGGAATAGATTGGGTGAGCCTTATGATGAAGAAAAATGGAGCCACAGTGGTAGAAATTTCCCTCGCAATAGAACTTCTTGAAATAATCTTGTTTAACAACTATTATATGCTGGGTGACAACTTCTACTTACAGAAGGTTGGGGTTGCTATGGGCTCCCCATGTGGAGCTAGTATAGCTAATATGGTAATGGCTTATTGGGAGAGGGAATATGTCTTTACTAAAGACACACTGATGACCTATATAGTGTTTTACACTCGTTACTTGCACGATATCTTTATCCTTCTTAAGGGCGATGAAACAGCTGGTAGTACACTACTGGACTCGTTTAACACTTCCACAGACTTTTTACGTTTTACTTCAACATACAGTAATCAAGCTATAGCTTACCTTGATATTTGGTTGGCTAAGAATATGGAATTAAAGAGTTACGTGGCTAGTATTCACAGAAAAGATACATATTCCAACTCTTTTCTACATTTCAGTAGTTGCCACCCTAACTATCAGAAACGCTCGATAGTTAAAGGCCAGTTAGTTAGGGCGGCCCGTATAGTGAGTTTGGATGTTGACTTCCACTGTGAGTGCGAACTTTTAAAGAGTATGTTTTTGCACAGAGGCTACCCGTTAAACCTTATTGTTAATTTGATCAATGAGGTTAAGTATAAAAGGTTGAATGGGATATATAAACCCATTTTGAATGTCAGACTGCTCTCAATTAACACTGGGGTCAATACTGATGATATAAACATTTCTGGATCGACTAGTTTACCCAGTAAGGTCACTAATACTAGTAATTTGGGTCCTAGACTTATTATGACTTATGATATGTATAGTCATTATTGCATCGACCTTATTGGTAAGAATTGGGCTTTATTTAAAAGTAACCCTATGGTTTATGCCAAAGTAGGAGTTCGCCCAGAGGTAACTTTTAGGAGGGGTAAGAACTTGAAAATGATTTTAGAACAACCTTGTGCTACTCTTTTAAGGACACCTGGTACTTTCAAATGCCAAAATTGTAACCAGTGTAGGTTTATTGAAGAAAGTAACAGATTTGTGATACAACACAGGGTATACAAGTTGCGGAGTAGAACTACTTGCAACTCCAGAATGGTCGTCTATTTAGCTAAGTGCCAGAGATGCTCCGCATTTTACGTAGGAAAAACAGAGCGTAAACTACGTGAATGAATATATGAGCATCAGTATGCTATTATGAAGAAAAAACAGGAGAACGCATTAGCTAAACATATTTGTACCTACAACGAACATAGTTTTAAGTTTTTGGTTATTGACCAAATACTTGAAAATAAGAGGGGTGCTCCCTTACCCCTACTCTTAGAAGAATCAGAACTTAAATGGCAAATTAGGCTCAATGCGTATTCTAGTCCAGGACTGAACGATTCGTGTTCAATAAGTAGTGCTTTAAAACTTAGAAGCTTACAGAGATAGCCCAGTGTGGGCTTTATATATATATTTATTTCTTATATTTTTACTTTTTATTCTTTATAACTTGACACTACATAGTTTGAATAACTGAATTAACATCCTTGACAGGGTATTATATAGTACTGAATGTAAACACTATCAGTATTATTATATACACACTGTGTAAGTGGACGTGTAGTTTTCTTTATAGAAGCCTTTGATTTATTATTTCAGGGTTGGATAATGCAGTTTACATTTTTTACTGCTTAGGATGATGGTGGATTCAATTGCCTGGAGGATTTTGTGTCTATGGTAACCTTTTGCTTAATTAATTGCATTTAATTGTTTTATTGATGTTCTTAGTAATCAGAGAGTATGAGTTCCTTTTTAAGCACTGATTGTAACTTTTAAACATGTTTCTGAGGAAATCTGCATATTTTGCAGACGAAAAGAGCTTCAAACTACTGCATTAAACTTTTATTTTGCTTATTTAGCGTTGTTTGTTGGATGCCCTTTGGACTTGCCGGATTCTGTATTGTGGATTAATATGTGTGTATAACACAGGTACACACAAGTGCTACAAATCTACAGTAATACATAACATTACAAATATGCAAAACCACTCTGTGGAGATTATGAGTACCACTGAATTAAAGCAATAATTGCCAAATAGACAGATTCACACTACAATGATTAACAAACACATATATGTTGAGGTGTCAATAAGACAGAAACATCAAATTATACAACAGTATTAGGTGCAACTTCTAATATATGGTAAAACACCCCAAGGTGGATATGTGTTTTTTATCCAAATCATCGCATATACTAATTCAATGATGTTGTTGGGATGTTTATGCAAATAAGGATAAGACTGCACTATGGGTAACAAATAACATCACATCACATCATCCTTACATTACAATAGGAATGGGATCAATGGGTCACACCTTTGCACATGCTCTTTAAGATAGAGCATGTCCATGTTATGCTATATATACAAAACAAAAATACATAACAATTGTTGTCAAATCATATAAGTATCACTCAACCCAAGAAAATTACACAAACAGATGTAGCTGACATCCTAAAAGAGCACATGCTCATAGTGGACATCAGTGGAAAAGCTCCACTAACACAACATGCAGAACAGTGCTTTGTGGTACAGTAAGGTGCAAAAACATGTTAAATGAACTTGGTTAAAGACTAAAGAACCAAAACGGAAAAAGCTCTTTCTAAAATTTTAATTAAATACACAACCAGCAAATAAAAATAAAAGACAGCACTTTCGTCCACTTTATTGATTATTCTGTGAACTTCCTCAGATAAAATAAATTTAAAGGAACAGTTTAAATACACATCAACCACCAATAAAACAGCTTCTTCCTGTTTACATCATACATCCCTCCACTTTTTTTTCTTTAAATGCACCATTCATTCCACTAAATCAGTAACCTATTGACACTTTAAAATCATGCTACCCTAAGATCATTCCTGAAAAAGAACTTATTAAATATACTTATTAAAAAATATATAAATAATATACTGAAAAAAGCACATTAAACATGATTTAAATATTACTAATAAAATTATCAATTACTGGGAAACATAACTTGTAAAAAGGAAGAAAAACATTATTATTGCATTCTACTAATACAGTTTTTACTTTTTTTTACATGTCTTACTTTAACCCCCATTAGTCTTTATCTGGTTAGTGATTTCATCTTCAAAAGGAAATGAATGGAGCAATAATCATTTAATCCAGGTCATCTGTAGGCATTTCATTTTAAGTGCTACATAAGCTCCTTCTTCTCCAAACAAAGATCCCCAGGGCCATCTCTTTACCCAGTCTTAACACTGTCAATAACCATATATCTAAAGGTATGGTCAGGGAACTGAATTGTATGCTTCGCTAGGGCATTGGTCTCTATTCCCTTCCTAATATTATATTTGTGTTCATATATTCTGGCCCTTAGCCTTTGCTCAGTTTTGTCCACATAGAAACATGGACAGTCTTGGCACATAGCTAAGTATACGACTCCTTTAGCGTTGCAATTAAACTTTTGTAGTACCTTATACGCTTCTTCTCCAACCCTAAATTTAGCTCCTATTTTAATCTTACTACAAAAGTGACACCTTCCACATTTCAACATTTGAGACATAAAATTCCTTTCCGTTGTATTTATATTTTCCAAAATTGCTTTAAAATTCAAACCCCTGTAGAAAACTACTCTAGGTAAAATTCCTATCATATCCCTGGCCAACGTATCATCAGCCAATTATCACCTTATGGTCACTATTAAATCCCTTAATAAAATTCATAAAAAAATTAAAATTACAATTAATATTAATATACTCAGATTTTTCTACCCCATCATTAGGCATCCCAGGGTCAACTATTCATATATTAGTTTCATTCCATAATATAGGACAAAAATACCCACATGACCTATTATTAGTTACTTCCATCACAAGTTTGTGCAGGAGCTTCAGTGGGTTCCCCTTCCTCATGAACATCCCCACTAGTTGTTTATATTCCTGCTTAAAATGCTTGTCCGAGGTAACCTACCTGGCTGCCCTGTTGAGCAGCCCCTTGACTACCGATCTTTTTTATGGTATGGATGTCAGCTAGAATAATAGAGAAATGTATTCGAATAAGTACTTTTCCTAAACATTCTCAAGATATGTCTGTTATTGTTCCTATCCTTCTCCAATAGGAGATCCAAATAAGCTAATCTCTCTGTGTTTAACACATGCTGCATGTAAATTTTAAAACTTTGTGAACCTCAAGTAATTCACAACACTATAACTCTGCCAACAACACTGACAGTGTGAGATAGCAGAGACACATCTAGTACATGAACAGGCAAGATATGCAAACAATGAAGTGAGCTGAGAACCACTACCATACATACAAGTCACTCACTGTGTGCTGATAAGGCAGCAGAAATGGTAGGACCTGTGGTGTATGCTCTCATTGGCAAGTACTAATATAGCAAACACACATAACGTATATGAAAAACATTCACATCTGCACTCCCTGTGCAATTAGAACACAGATGACTATCATTTAGATTGTGCCTGCAAACATTTTCTAACCCTACTATACCTGCTGACAAATGTTTAAGTGCATGTACAAATGCAGGGTATACAAAATAGTGTGCACAGCAAATATGATGCACACTAATTCAATGGTAACTATTTGAAATATCAGGAACCACTTTACTGAGTCCTGAAACACAGAGCCTGTCTAGCCAAAAAAAAAACTTAAAGTCTGAGATGGCCATTTCCTGGAACACTTCCTTTCCTCTGAGGTATGGCCATCTCAGAGTTGGTGCATATATAAGTTAGGGGATGTGGGGGCTTGTCTCCTGTAATAAAAAAGTTTAAAGGAGAAGAACAATGTTCGAGATTTGCTGTTCACCTGGGATTTCAATCTTCTTCTCGGCTTGGCACTCAGCATTTCTAGTGCCGACATTTCAATAGGGATCCAATTTAACACATTGGAAATAAAACCTGTTGTTGTATTAAAGGAAAGTTATGTACACATTTGCATGCATGGATGCCTTTTGCATAAACATTTCAGACTGGAGACAGAGAAAGGATATTTGTCATCCAGGGTAAAAAGAAAATAGAAACACATGCCCCCCCATCTCTCCTATCACTGCTCCTCAAATCTGTACATCCACTTAGTACAGATAGCATAGTTCCTCACTCTCTCTCCTTGCCATCTGCATGAATAAAGGTTTAGAAATGTTACTTGACAGCAATGGCTCTGTGTTATGAGGTCAGACAGCAATTAATGATACAGTACTTCTGTGCATAAAATTGTCAGAATAAACACTTTACATGATCAAGCAGTGTCATACAACCCTAGGCAACAGTTTGCACATATGGAGTTACAACTGATACTGCAACTGTATCTCACACACTAGGATAACTGACTACAGTCTAGAGGAAGCCATATTGAAACCTACAGCATTCACCTACATCTGTACCAGAGTCCAGAAACCTACCTGCCTAGCTACTTGTTCTACACTATAGGAGAATAAATTACAGTTATTCAAATATGTTTTATATGTGAATGCACAGTTAATCATGATATACAGTACCAGGTAACCCTTTCTACTCATGTAATGATATACAAAATGAGTAGTGGATACATTGTGAAAAAGGCCCAATGTAGCATATGAAGAATGATGTGATCATCATTATACACAGGGGACAATGCAATTAAAAAAGATTAGTGCTGCATGCACAGTACAAAGCAGGGGAATACGATTACAATGGTATCATACTTTAGAGTAATGCATGAGAAGTGCTAGTGCTGTCACATAAGTTACAATGCAGAAATGTACAAACAATGCATATGCTGACACTTTTGCACGTATATATATGTATCAGTGCTAATGTAGATATCTTGACATATATACAAATGGATGCAGATCTGAAAATGCATACATACATAAACTTATTTATGTCTGCATGTATGTTTGCAATTACTTGGGTATATCATTCTATTTATCTAGGTATATGCAAACATATGTAGATTGAGTTTTCTGCATAATAAATATATATATATATATATATATATATATATATATATATATATATATATTTATATATATATATATATATATATATATATATATATATATATATAGATATAGATATAGATATATGTATTTATTTGCTTCTTTTTACGTATATTATATATACTTGGAGAATGTTGAAACAGAGAGAGATGTGTGTGTGAATATGTACATATATGGCATGTAATAATAAATGGCATCTGCTGACCTGTGGTGTATGGCAGGGGTTCCTATTGCGTGATCGAAAATTGTAAACGGCGAACGCATATTGAGCGAACCCGATTGGTCGAAATGTTGAAACGTCACACGGGTAAGACAGAAATCACCGTAGGGAATATTTTCCCTTTACTTCAATGCAGTGGGATCTTGGAGTAGGAATATTTAAGTAGTGGAGGTATGGGGGGTGCAGGGTAAGGTTTAGGTTTAGGCAGAGCGTTTAGGTAAGTATAGTTTTTTATTTTTATTTTTTTATTATAGTTTCGAAATTTCAAGCATCACTCATATGGTGGTGACCATATGGTGTTCGATGTTTGAAACTTTCGAAAATATAATATAGACCCGTGTGGCAGATTATGCCTTAAACATTACACAGTCATTATTACTCAACGCATTGCAGACATAGATGAAATATGTTGATATCCGTGGCATAAAAGGATCATGTACTACAACACAGAGATTACTTTACAGAAGTTACGTTTAACAAGACATGCTTAAATGTCATAAAGAAGCCAAGTTTACCATTACAGAAATAAAAGGACTACTGTGGGGATAAAGCCCACAAACACACAACAAAATGGGTTGCAATTATTGACAGTACCTAAAGTGCTAAACCTTCAGCTATATCACAGTCTAGAGATTACACATGCATATTTGCTGTAAATCCTCACTCATTTTTTAATGCATATTCACTTGCATTGTTCATATATTTCTAACTCAGACAGAAGATAATGTAAGTAAACAGTTACTACTGAACAATTAAAACTGAGCTTACATATTTTGTTTTTCCATAACTACTGCAATGGATTCAGTGTGATCCTTGTTAATAAATTACATTGTATGGAACAATTTTGAAATGTTGCTGATAAAGGAGAAATGCATTGCCATCTGCTGCCTAGGTGCAGTAGGTATTAATGCACTCCAACATTGAAACATGCGTATACTTTGTCATACATCAGCACCCAACCATGCAACATAATCATATTATGTGAAGTTAATAAAAATAAGTTAATGCATAACTAATCTGATTAACAATGCTTTCGTGGGTTTTGAATCCGCAGACACTCAGCTTCAATCTGCACTTATACATTGCTTTTACAATAGAACTAATTGTCAACACAGTATTTTTCCAGGGTGTAAAAGGGTCTCTTAATAAATCCCACTGTTAATAAGATGCCTCAAACACATAAAGTCATGAAAGTGAAATGCAGTTACTATAAATTCCTGCACACCTACATTTCTGGCCCTACTTATTTGTGGATAACTTTGGGATGCATAGTCAGACAGCTATTAATGGTTTACTAGTACATTGTATTTTTCAATACAGCTAACTTACTGATAGCAACAGATATATATATATATATATATATATATATATATATATATATATATATATATATATTTTGATAATTAAGAAACAAAAATCAGTATAGCACAATATGTAGCCAGTAAATCATAACAGTATGTAATAGGTGCTAGGGAGTGGATCATGGCACTTGCTGTAGGCATCCAGTTGCTAACATCAAACCTCAGCAGTCCTCTGGCAAAGTTCTTCCTGGTCCCTACAATGAAGATTGTCATATCAGTGGCAGACTTACATGCCACTCCTGAAGATACTGATGCATTCTAGAATCTCCCTTGAAATCCACTTCCAAATGTCAATCTGTTCAGAGTTCCATTGGCACGCTAGCATCCTCTGCTCATGTCCCATGTAGACTGCCAGCATTTGGAGGGTCTCTTCATGGGCCAAGGAGGACACTCATACACTCCTCAGCCTTCTTTCCATTCACATCATCTTCAAATTTTGGGAAACCATTTAGTAAAATGCCTTCTACAAAATGTTTACTGAAGTATCACACAGTTTTCAGGTAGCAAGGGTACAATCTGAAAATGTGTCAGTATCTTATTTTGAAAGTGGTAAACATAGAGTGATAGCAGTCTGTTGGTGGATATTGGACCCATGTTCCAGATGTACGTTTAAAGCTGAGCACTGTACACTTACACTGAGCTATTAGTTAATGAACCAAAATGCAAGAACTTATGCAGGATCATAGGATTATAGGATCATAGGAGATTACTAGGCTAATGGCCCTAGGGCCCTTACAAGCCTAACCAAGTTCAACCCACATTCCTAAAGCAGTCTGGTTCAAGCAGATACTAAAATCAGCATCTATTGCTCCTGTTCAAGAGGGAGACAGGTGGAACCCCTGTGACAAATTTCTGGTTATCAATCCAGTTGTCCAAATTTAATAGGGCCAATGAGAGGCTTTGTTTAACATAGATAGGAAGCTTGCTCCAAAGGTGGGGCAACCTCTGTGAGACAAATCTGTGTCTCCAGCAAGTTCTGTTGATGTTACACACCAGGTTAAGGTCCTTTGAGAGAGTGACCTCTGTGCCATTTGACTTGCGAATGTGCAGGATTTCCGTTAAAGCTGGGTCAGAGATTGCTCTGCATGCAAGGCACAGGTCACCTCTGAGCAGTCTGTATGACACAGAGTGAAGTGATAATGATTTCAGTCTGTCCACATAAGACAGATCTTAAAGACAATGGATTTTCTTTGTAAGGAACCTTTGTGGTCTCTCCAATTGCTGCAGGTGTTTCAAAAGGAACATACCAAAGGGAGCGCTGTACTCTATTATTGGCCTGATGAGGGAAGAGTACAGGGGAGTTATAATCTCTTTTTTTTCTGGAGGCAATGCCCTTACTTATGAGATAAGCAATAAAAATGCCCTTCTTACCACTGTGAAGACTTGGTGATTGAAGTTAAGGTTGCTTTCAACCTGTGTGCCCAGATCTCTCACCACTGACTGTGTGCTTAGGGTATTTCTACTGATGTGGTAGTTTGCAGGAACATCACCCTTGCTGAAGGGGATGATAATGCATTTTTTGCATTAAGTTTAAGACCATGACTTTGGCACCAGTCATTATTATTATAGAGAAGGTTTTGGGGTCAAATTTACTAAGGTTGCGGGTCTGAATATATTGATGTTGGTGGGGATGGGTGGTGGTTGCACGGTAAATGAAATCTGGGAAGTGGTCACTAATAGAGTCAGGGATGGTGCCAGAATTGGTAATTTTATTTGGATGGGTGACTAAGATCCAGTCAAGAGTGGATCCTGGGGGATTTGTTTTATTGGGTCTGATGATGGAGTGGGACCTTCTTGCAGGATGTTGACATCGATAGGGGTTTCAGTGATTGCTCCCAGTTTGCAGTCATCATCAACCTTTGTCAGCAACAGTCTTTTAGTTTTAGCCTGTACTTTGGAAAAGTAGATTCCAAGCAATAGGGGTCACATAACTGATCCCTATGGAACACCCCTGGTAACAGATCTGCTGGAGGAGGTGGAGTCTCCTATTTTGACTGTATGAGTTCTATCAGTGAGCCAGTTTTCAACCCACCTGACAATATATGGATTGATACCCAGCTGAGTGAGTTCCTCAATGATGCCTGCATGAACAATTGTGCCAAAGGCTTTGCCTAAGTCCACGTAGGCTGTATGCACAGATTTTCCCTAATCTAGGGCTTTGCTGACTGTCTCGAAGAAGTCCACCAAGTTTAACAGACATGATTTCACCTTGACAAAGCCAAACTGGGTGGGATCGAACATTTGGAGATTTCCTATATCTTTGTTAATAAGGTCCATGATGACTCCTTCCATGATGATTCCTTCCATGGCCTCTATACTTCCATGGGGTCTATATTTCCCAGGGTCTATGGATGCACCCCCTTTGTGCAAAGGGATGACGGTAGCTGTTTTCCATTCCACTGGGATGAAGCCAGTGCTTAGGCTATGATTGAAAAGGGTGCTCAGTGGTGATCCTAATTCCTGTTTGAACCCATGCAGAACACAACCTGGGATGTTCTCTGGTCCCATAGAAGCTATGTTTTGGGCCTTGGAGAGGGTGTTTAAGACCTGTTCCTCAGAGATACTAGGTGGGGAACAGGTGTCAGGAATGCTTTGGGGTATATGTGGTGGGGACAAGGAAGTGAAGTTTTCACTGAACCTGTCAGCCAGAATGTTTGCTATATCCACAGATTCTGTATATGTAGTACCATTAACTATGAGTTCAGCACAAATTTGGGACTTACCTTTGAGGTTATGGATGTAACAGGTCTATATTAGAAGACCGAAAGTAAAAAATCACGAATGCTTTAAAGAGCGAAAATGCTGGACCTCAAAATCATTATTGTGGGGGGCTGCACCCACCACACCCCCTGCTAAATATATATTCCAACTCCAAGATCGCACTAAAGTGAAGAAAGGGCAAATATTCCAATCTTCACTGTACTGTGATCTCAAAAAAAGCACTCCAAGGTCCAGCATTTTTGCGATTTTAAACTTTTGATCTTGTAATATAGACCCGATGTAACTAAACAACAACTTGTGGTTATCCTTAGTCAGGGAAACTAATTTGGATTCATAGTTAGCTTTGGAGGACTTCACTAGGAGTCTTATTTGCTTGTTTAAGTTGAGGAGGGAGTGTTTCCAGTTTTGAGACTGTTCCTTTCAACTCTTAGACAGCAATTTCTTTCTCCTGTTGTATAGCCTATTAATGATCTTGCTTTGGTTCTATCAGGTATGGCACAGTCAATACAATTGTACAGGGGCTTGTATAAAGTATTGGTCTATAATTCAATATAGGTGTCTGTTCCTTCAGTGGGGGAGGAGTTATGAAGCTATTTATGCTATCATGTAAATGATTGTAATTGACCTTGGAGAAGTTTTTTAGTCTAGATGTTGCTGGGGGGAGGGTCTTATGTTATAGTTACTTCTAGTGAGACTGATTTGTAGTCAGATCTCACCAGGGATGGTCACACACTGGGGATATTGCAGTGGTCCCCATGTTGGTGAGCACCAGGTCTAGCATGTTTCAGCCCTTTGTGGGTGTGTCAACCAGCTGGTCCAGGATGTTGGAGTTAATGAATTCCAGGAACCTTTGGGCAAGTGAGTTAAAACACATAATTTACCCAGCCTTTGAACAGGTAATTAAAGTCACCCAAAACCAGGGTGTTTGGTTGTATCTTGAATAACTCAAGTAGATCCAAGTAGGCTGAGTAGATGTCCTGATTCATGGAGGGGATTCTATAGCTGGCAATAACCTTAAGAGGGGTTTTACCAACAGTCAATTTCACCTGAAGTAAATCAAGGGAATTGTGCTGTTTAAGCAATCTAGTGGTGCATTTATCCTTTAGTTCTCATGCCTTCAGTTTGTGGTCTGAATGTGTGAAAGGAAATTAAACCTGGTATAGCTGGGTGCTCTCAGCAGCCTTAAACCAGATCTCAGTGACTGCACAAAGGTCAGCATCTTCCAGGGAGAAGGCTGCTTCCAGTGAGTGCAGTTTCTGGTTTAGACTCCTAGTGCTTAGCAGCATAACCTTGAGGTTATTTTTAGAGGGTATTTTTACATCTGGGAATTTTGTTTTTTGACATTGCCTCAAAAAGGCACTATGGAGATGGCAAGAGCCTTAGCCAGTAACCAAAATCCCAGGGGTGATAGATGAAGATCATCTCTGGCAAAACATCAAGATCTGTCGATCATGTTATCCCAGGCTGACAGATACTGGATCCCCTTTGAATGACGCCAGAAACTAAGCCAATTGCTGAAGTCAATCATTTTTCTTTATAATGAAGTATAATCCTACTTGAAGGTAAAATGCTGCATAAGGCCAGGGACATACCTGCCTGAGACACGTAATCAGAGAGCTCAGTCATGTCTTTCTTCACTGATGTGATTCCAAAACATTGTATGCTAATGAAGTGCATTAATTATGTGTGGCTCAAATGGTATTTAATAGCTGTCTGCACTGACTTAACCTCACTGCTAGGTATGGCTTCCTGACTGAAACTACCCATAAGGTAAGCTTTCAAGGGGTCAACTGCTTGTGTTGCTATAGTGAACTACTGTACCTAGTATTATTCTGTGATATCCATAATATCCCGTATGTACCTTGTAAGACATAGTTCAAGCAGTCTGCAATACAAAACCCGCTGAACGTCAGTATGTCAATTTCAAGAAGGGTAGGGGTGGTGTTCCCTCATATACATGCATATGGATACATGTCCATCATTGCCAGGGAGGTTTTCCCAATATGCAGTTGTATGGATACAATCACATCAGGCCCAGTGAACTGCAGATACTGACAAAATCCACCCCTATCTGCTGGTAAAACATTTTCACCTTTAAGTCTATAGCACTGTTTGCAGATAATGTTGGTTTATGGGAGTGTCCACAAATCGTACATACAGAGTAGGATTTGTGCATATTCACTAATGCTTAGTCCAACATTGGAAGCTGCTATTCCACTGAATGGAATACTGAGGACATCCAGAATTGTTAGCCTGAAACTTGGTCGTTGTTTTCATATCTAGCCATTGCAGCTAAGATGTTCATTTGTTTTTAATGCTGTGAGTTGATGTTTGTCACAGATAGCTACATACGTTAGTTACATTTGGATGCGAGACACAACTGTGCAGATCTTTGTTAATGACTACATTGACATATGTTTGATATCACCAGTGGTTGATGTTGACATGGTAGGAATTGTTGGCTATGCATATGATTATAGCTGTGAATAAACCAGAGCTGTTTCTGTTGAAGTATTGGTGCAGGGGTTACGGGATTGGTTCATAGTTGTTAACAGTTTCAGAGAACTAGAGTCTAATGCCTATATATATGACATACACTAAAATGTGGACTGGGGTATTTCCTTTACACATGTACACTATACATTTCATGAAATATATTCAGCAATAGTTCAATTATCAGCTGGGATGCCTTCTGTGTGGAGTCTACATATCCTCCCTGTGTCCACATGAGTTTCCTCTGGGTGATTCAGTTTCCTCCCACATTCCAAAGACATGCAGTAGGTGGATTGGACACTCTAAATTGCCCAGACATGTGAGTGTGTGTGCAAGTGTGTGGAGCGAAGAACTACAGTGGCAGGGCTAGCCACTCAGTGCCGTAAACCTTGGCTCTAGATGATTGTCAGGGTTGAAGTGACACCCGATCCCATGTGCAAAAAATGGGAAAAAGGGGTTGTGGATGGAAGGATGGATTGATTTCTGTTACTCTTTTGTGTAAGGTCTGCCATAGCTATGTTTGTTGCCCTGCAGTGATTCCCACTCATAATCAGACCTGTCCTTTTCCTACTGGCTCACCCTGCTCCCAGGCCTGCTGTAGAGGAGTGGCCTGGAAATTTTGATGGTGGCTTCTGATGGACACTTACTGCAAGGGAGTGCTGCAGTTGTTGCCTGCATTTGGCCACCAGGAGATGGTACATCTGTAGCTAGCTGAGTCAAACTTCTGTCTGGCAGTGCCTTGTACACCATCTTTGGCAGTGCCTTGTGCACCATCTCTGGCAGGGCCTTGTACACCATCTCTGGCAGTGCCTTGTACACCATCTCTAGCAGGGCCTTGTACACCATCTCTGGCAGGGCCTAGCAGGTTGGGGTAGTCATGGTAAAGCTTGATCTCTTCCTAGGTCTTGCCCAGGCAGTGTGGTCAGGAGCTGGGTACCAACCCTATCCCCCATCATGACGTTCCCCTTTAATTATGTCACCTCCCTCCTTTGTTTGTTGTTCACTCCTCCCTATCCCCAATTGTTCTCCCTCTGTCTGTCTGTATACCAATATATCTATCATCACACCTCCTTTTATGTCAGCACTTCCCCTGTTGACCTTTGTCTGTGTGTTACATTTGTGTACCCCTACTTCCATACCTCTACCCTCATTCCATCCTCTGCCTTCTCTTTACATCCTTCCCCATCTACTCTTCCTGAAAAAATGGGTACCTGCCCACCCCCAAATTATACTCTACCTCTCCCTCCCCACACTTAACCTCCACTGAGTCCTTCAGTACGTTCTTCTTTTTGCTCTCCTCCCTTTCTGACTTACTTATACTTGGATTTCATCCCCATTTTGGTATATAAATGTGCACAGAACCATTGCTGGGAGCCACTTACTATGACTCCTAACTATTTTAATCGTGTCACTAAGTTGTGCTTCTATAATCCCATACTCACATGCATGCAACATGCTTGTTACCAGTGTTCAAGAAATCTCTTGCCACAACCACAAAAATAGCTGTCTCCCCAGGTATTGTCATTTCTGTGAGTAGATGTCTTAGTTTGTTAATGCTTGGACTGTGAAATTCCTACTTGGTAATTGATAATGCCGTAGCATACCTCTCAACATCTCCACAGCAGACATTAAGCAGCTGTCTAACATGTTTCTGAATCCCAGCACATTTGGAACCACTAAAACCAAAATTGTGAAATGTTTTATATATATATATATATATATATATATATATATATATATATATATATTGTTGTGTCTTTCGGCTTTTCCCGGTTAGGGGTCGGCACAGTGGAACTCCAGTCCGCTAATGATTGGCAGTAGATTTTTATGTGCCGAGTTGCTGGCCCTGACGCACAACCTTCAACGAAGGTACGCCCATTCACGCATGTCTCCACACAGAAGACGTTCTAGCTGAGAATCAAACAGGACAACATCTTACTGTGAGATGACAACGCTACCACAGCACCACCACCGCAGTTTTATATATATATATATATATATATATATATATATATATATATATATATATATATATATATGGGTCTAGGACTATTCACTGAAAGCACATTTCACTGAAACTCAAATGACTGTGCACAAATCACTGAAAGCACAATTCACTGAAAACTCAATTTGCTGAAACACATTTCACTGAAAGTTATATATGGCCTTTTCCCCACTGTAGTGCGACCCTGAAGTTAGAATATATAGTAGAAAAGAGTAATTTATTGAAATTGCAAGTATCCATGTGTATAGTTCAAAATATTTAAAATAGGAGGGGGGCTATGCCCCCAACACCCCAAAGTGGGGGCGGTGCCCCCCACACCCCCCTTACTATATATATTCTAACTCCAGGGTCACACTGCAGTGGGGAAAAGGCCATATTTGACTTTCAGCAAAATGTGTTTCAGTGCATTGTGCACAGTGAAATGTGTTTCAGTGAAATGTGCTTTCAGTGAATAGTCCTAGACCCATATATATATATATATATATATATATATATATATATATATATATATATATATATATATATATATATATATATATATATATATATATATACAGATTCACTTTGAATCATGGAATGCTCAGAACATCGACGTTCTGATCATCGGGACCAGAACATCGATGTTCAGAACATCGAAGGTTCAAAATGAACCATAAAAACACTAAAAATCTCACAAAAACTATGTTATGCAGGGAGGCTTTGCCCCCCTGCACCCCCCATGTGGGGGGATGTGTCCCCCACATGCCCCCTACTTTAATATTCCAACTCTGAGATCGCACTACAGTAGGGTAAGGGAAATCTCCCATTTACCGCTATATGTGGTAGCGCTAAACAAGAGATTTCCCGTACCTTACCTGCAATGCCAACACTCAGATGACACACACACAGACACACACAACAAGCAGGGCACCTTACTGCCCTGCATACATACCCAACATTCTACAATCTCACTTACCTGGCACTTCCATTTTAAACCGATGTTCTGAACATCAATGTTCTGGTCTCGATGATCAGAACGTCGATGTTCTGAACATTCGATGATTTAAAGTGGAACCATATATATACATATATGCCAAACTGATTACTAAATGTTTAAATTCTAGGAGCCAGAGGTGAAAACTCAAGGATCACTTGGAATCTCTTATTAAAGAGGGTTTGGAAGCAATTACTAAGCAATTGGAAGCAATTACTAATTGATACCCTGCTACTAAATTTCTCTATTAAAAATACAGGAAAAAGTATTTCTGTCTAGTTTGAAAGAATGCACAATGCTCCAGCTAATCATTACAGCCAATACACCAAATCTTAACATCATTTATTTATTTATTACTTAGGTTCATAGGTTCATAGGTAGGTACTAGGCTATCAGCACTGGGGCCTATACAAGCCCAGCCAAAAAGGTACCCTTAAGGGTTGGGAGGGTGGCCTAATGGTAAAGGTGTTTGCCTTACAAACACAAGGTGCAGGGTTTGAGTCTCACAAGGGATAATTGGCTAAGCTTACAAGGGCAGTTAACCTAGTACTAACCTATGAACCCTGGCTTTTGCCACCCAAGAAAATGATTTTCCTGTGCCACTACTTATTTCCAGCTTGATTACCAGGGAAGTCCACTGGCCCAGAGAGCCCATTTTCAGTGGAGGTCCGAGGTGAAAAGCTCCATGAAACAGATTACAGTAAAGATAGCAGTCCAATAAAAATAAAAAAATAAAAGTACAAGTACAAATACATATGAAATAATACAAAGTGTGAGCAATATTGCCCATAGTGGAAAAATATTGTGCTGATACATTTTAACAAATTCACACAGTTAAAGTCAAAAGTCAAAAGCTATTTACAATATTTACAGAGTGTGAGAGATCACATGGGAATTAGCTATAGAAGGTTATAGCCAGCTATAAGGTGCTTAGGAACTCAGGAGGATACCCTCCCAGGGGCTTTTGTTAAAGAGTTCTAGGTAGGGAGAATGCAGTTACATTTCCATTTGGAGGAGAGGTAGGTGTAAAGCTGAGTTTTGAAGTTGTTTGTGTTTGACATTGTCCTTAGTGTGGAAGGGAGAGAGTTCCATTTCTTACCTAAGGAGAAGGAGAGGAGAAGTTGTCCAGCAGGACGTTTAGGATTGTGGACGGTAATTAAGTTTTGGCGTTCAAATCTGAGAGTTCTATTTGGGGTGTATGGGGGAAGGATGTTAGTTAGAGTGGGGCATTTGGTTGGATTAAATAGTAATCTATGTGCTGTAGTGAGCTGGAGGAAGTCCAGGTAATTTGTGAATTCTAACCAGTTGAGGGATTGGAGGGTAACACAGTCATGAGTGGAATGTTTGGCTTTGGTGGCAAATTTAAAATGTTTGTTATAACAGCTTTCAAGTTTGGAAGTGATGGAAGAGGATAGGTTAGTTAGTAGTGGGGTGCTGTACAGAAGAGTGGGAAGGAGGTAAGAGGAGGCCAGAGTATGCCTGGTAGAAGTAGAAAGGCAGTGGTTGTTCCTGTATAGCATACTTAGTTTTTGGTGGGTTTTCTTTATATTTTGCTGAATATGGATGTTGAACTTGAGGTATTCATCTATAGTTACACCGAGTAGTTTGGCAAAGGGAACAACTTCGATCGGATAGTTGCTTTGCCTAAGGACTTGGAAGGAATTTTTATCAAAAGAGAAAGATTTTGAGAGTGTGACTAGTAGTATTTTAGATTTGTTAGCATTGAGAGAAAGGTGATGTTGGCACATCCAGATCTCAGTAGTTGAAAAGATAGTCTGAGTTTTAGATCGTAGTTCAGGGAGGTTAGAGGCAGAGCAGACAAGTGTAGAGTCATCTGCATATTGGATGACTTTGGCATTAGGAATAGCAGAGTGAAAGTTATTGATAAAGATATTAAACAGTCTTGGTCCATGGATGGACCCCTGTAGTACTCCAGTAGGGGTGAGTAAGAAAGGTGAGGTGCCTTTTTTTCCATTTCACAGCCTGAAATCTATCTGACAGATAGCTTGGGAACCAGGAAAGAGTGTTTTGGGAGAGATTTAGGTTTGAGAGGTGACTGCAGATACTAAGTTCCCAAAATCTCTGGCCTGATTCACAGTTTCTAAGATTGAGAGTAGAGCTGTTATGGTGCTATGTCCTGGTTGGAAGCCATGTTGGGTAGGGGTAAGAAGTTGGTTTTTAGTCAGAAAAGGCACAAGTTGGGGATGGATGCATTTTTCTAGGATTTTGGAGATTGGAGCGAGAAGAGCTACAGGGCGGAAATTTGAAATGTTAGTGTTTTTGCCTCCCTTGTGGAGAGGAAGAATAAAGGCGGAACGCCATAGTTTAGGGACATAGGTTTCCTTTATGGATCTATTATTTAGGATACTAATTGGGAGAGCTTTATCATCAGCAGCAGACTAGAGAAAGGAAGAGAGGATGTTGTCAAGTGCATTAGAGCAGGGTTTTAAGTTTGGATAGAATTCTTTTTATGTAGTTAGTGGAGACGGATTTAAGCTCAAACATGGAGGGAAATTACTTGGGGACTCAGATGAGGTAGAATGTAGGAGAGCTGGGTCATTGTTGGGAAAATTTTTCGTTAGGTTGGATATTGACTGTATAAAGAAAGAGTTGAATAGTGAGGCTAATTCAAGGTCAGATTTACTTGTGTCTGGACAGGGGTTATTTTTGGAGCCTGGGTTGAGGAGTGAGTTTATGAAATTCCAAAAAAGCCTAGGGTTTTGGGGATGGTTGGACTGGAGCTTAGTGTAGTAGGATTTTTTGTCTTTGAAGATTTGTTTTTTTTGCAAAGTTACGGAGCTGTGTATATTGAAGAAGGGTTTTGGGAAGTTTATTCTTTTGGTAAAGCTTCCAGGATTTGTCTCTTTGATGCATAATTTGCTTTGTTTCTTTGGTTAACCAAAGGGTAGTTATAGTTTTTATTCTTTTTTTCCTTGGTGGAGCGAGGGAATTTAGAGCATCTAGGAAAGTAGAATTAAAGTGGTCTGTGGCTTTATCGAGTGGAAGGATTTTTAAAATGTTCCAATTCATTTGTTTGAGATAGTTAGAGAAGGTTTTGGGGTCAAATTCACTAAGGTTGCAGGTCTGAATATATCGATGTTGGTGGGGATGGAAGGTGGTTGCACGGTAAATGAAATCTGGGAGGTGGTCACTAATAGAGTCAGGGATGGTGCCAGAATTGGTAATTTTATTTGGATGGGTGATCCAGTCAAGAGTGGATCCTGGGGGATTTGTTTTATTGGGTCTGGTGATGGAGTGGGTTACTTGAGTAAAGTTAAAGAGATTAATGGACAGAGAGAGTATGGGATGGTTGATTTTATTCCCGTCGATGTTTACATCACCTAGTATGTAAGTTTCTAGGTTAATTTCAGCTGAAGCCCATTGGAGTATGTCTTCAAGGATTGAGACGTTATTTCTGGGTGGGATATAAAGGACGATGATAGAGAGACTTTTGTGATTATTCATTTTTAATAGATTGACTGTTAGTTCTGCATTGGCAAATTTAGAAATGGGGTTTGGTAGGGGAATTATGGTAAGTAGATTGGAATAGATTAATGCAACGCCTCCACCTTTTTTCTTCGGGTGATCACATCTAAGAGTGTGAAATCCAGAGGCTAGGATTTCAGAGACAGAGATGTGGGGTTTGAGCCAAGTTTGAGAGATGGCTACAATGTCAGCTTGGTTATGACTTAGTCATGCTTGAAACTGATGTGGTTTGTTGTTGAGACTCTGGGCATTGAGTGTGAAAAATGTAAGAGTATTGTACGGGGATTAAAGGTTAGAGGAAGGGGGAGGGTAATTGTTATCTGTGGGTGGGTTAGGTCCAGGGTTGGGGTGAATGTCTCCAGCTAAGATGAGGTTATTGAAAAAAGTTATTTTAGTGTGTTTTGGTTTGGATTTAGGGTATTCTGGATGGTCTAGTATTTGTTTAAGAGTAAGGGTGCAATCATTTTTGTATTAAAAAGGTCCATAGGGTTGAGCTGAAACAGAGAGGAGGAGATGGAAAAAAAATGATTTGTGTGAGGGAGGAGATGGTTTTGTGTGGGCGTATGGTAAGGAGTAGAGAGTGGAAGCTGATTGGAGGTATAGGAGCCGACATGGTATAAAGTTGTTAGGAGTAGTAGGAGGGAGATGGGGGTTCGGATTGGTAGGAACAGTAAGGAAATCATGGTTAGAAAAAGGTTGTTTAATATGGGAGGATTTGTAGTTGGAGAGAAGAGCTATGGGGTGAGAGGGGGTAGTGAAAGAGTGATGTATTTAATTAGAGATGTATTTAATTACTGTGGGTGAAAGGAGGAGGGGTAAAGAGGGGAAGGCTTTGACTGGATGGTTGACTGTGGGTGAAAGGAGGAGGGGTAAAGAGGGGAAGGTTTTGACTGGATGGTTGACTCTGGTTGAAAGGAGGAGGGGTAAAGAGAGGAGGCTTTGACTGGATGGTTGTCTTGAATGGGTGGGAGTGGTTGAAATAAAAGTAGGAGTAGTAGGGGTGGGTGGAAATTGGGGGCACAGTAGGGGAGCAGAGTGAGCCCACAGGGTGAATGGAGCATGTAGAGCCAAGGAGAAGGAAGAAAGCCAGTGAAAAGTTACCAGTGAAGCTGAGAACTAGCTCAGAGGTAAGGAGGCACTGGCATAAGGCACTATGTGTGTGAAATTAGAAGGATGCAGAGGGTTGACAGGGGATAGGAGCTGAAAACAGGACAGTAGCAGTTTAGTAGAATATAGTAAGTATTAATTGGGCTAAAACAGGACATGGTAAATTAATTGAACAGTTATAGTACTTTTGGCTTGTATTAAAAGATAGTAGTGGTTGAACAATGCCACCTGGTGGCCTAACTGAGTAAGTAAAATGGCAAGCTATGACCACTCAGAGGAGGGAGAAAGATCCTAGGAGAGTAAAGGGAGATAAAATCCATGGTAGATTGCTAGCGAATGCATGCAGGGTTAATATACAACAGTGGTAGGTATAGTATATATTTTTATTTTACAAAAAGGGTACATACACGTTTAAAGTTAGTACTTGGGGAGGCAGAGTGGTTACAGAAGCACTGCAGGATCCCCTTAGGATGAACTTTACAAAGATAGCAATAAGAATCACAAACAAAAAACAATACTAGGTAGTACTTACATGCAAGCACACTACTGGGGATTCCTACGAAGCAAGGCAGAAAAGCTAAGTCAAACAATGGTGCCTTTCTACATCAGGTTTTTTGATACCTCTGTAATTAAGCAGGAGTGGGAGGGAGGTGTGCAGGCTCAAGGTGGGGGAGGAGGGTAGACACAAATTAATACAAAATTGTGAGTCAGAAAAACTGGACCAGTCCAGCTGCTAAAAAGAAAGCAGGAAAACCAAGCTAAATCAATTCCAGGTCAGTGTAGTGCAGTATCATCCTAATAACTACAAATCGTATGCTATTAATCTAGTACAGTGTGGTGAAAAGGACCACTACTTCTACAGGGAAAAACAATTGAAGTATGGGCTGCAGGTACATCAGTAAACTTTTTCCAAGAGAAAGTAGTTTTAAGTAATTGACCTAGGAGTACAATAGGAAGAGAAAATGAGGGGGGGGGTAGAACCAGTAGTGTGCACACGTACAGTAAAAGGGGAAAGAGTCTTCAGTTTAGAGGACAGATTAAATACAACTCTAACATACACTAGTGTAGCTGAATGCACTTTAGTGTTCTACCAATGCTGGGTCTCACAGTGCAGGGCAACGAGTCAGCCTTGGGTGGATTGGAAGGTGGCCAAGACACAGGATGAAACTTTTGCTAAGGGGAACTAGTGTAGCTGAAAGCACTTTAGTGTTCCACCAACACAGGGTCTCACAGTGCAGGGCAACGAGACAGCCTTGGGTTGATTGGAGGCTGACCAAGACACAGGATGAAACTTTTGCTGAGGGAACTAGTGTAGCTGATAGCACTTTAGTGTTCCACTGATGCAGGGTCTCACAGTGCAAGACAATGAGACAGCCTTGGGTTGGTTGGGGGTTGGCCAAGACACAGAATTAAACTTTTGCTGCGAGGAATGTGAGCACACTACTGGGGATTCCTCATCTAATCAAGAAAGACTTTTATACCAGTCTCTTTCATGACATTACATTCTTTATTACTAAATTATGGCTTACATCATTTATGGTAAGACTGGATAGCTCATTCAGTTTAATAAAACTGATGCGTGAGAAGAAAGCACAGATTTTTGCTTGGAAATGTTTATATAGATATTTTTTATACCCCAGGTAGACTCCAGAGAATTTGTCCTCGGGTAGACAACAAATGTTGGAGGTATGACGGGGAAGAAAGAGGTACTTGAGAACATATTTTTTGGGATTGCACTAGGTTTGCAGACTTAAAGGATTCCTTACAAGAGGCGCTGTCAGAGATGCTGAGTGGGAGGATTGGTGTGACAAGGAAGATGATTTTTCTGAGCTATGATACAGAATCGGAAATGCCTAGCCATGGCAAGGCCTTGCTGTGTGTTTCATAGTGGTGGCTGCCAAAAAAAGCAATTACTAGAAAATGGAAATCAAAATCTAAACTAAGTATATTAGAAGTAGTGAATATAGTAACAGAGGTAAAACAACTGGAATTGAGATCTTTAGAAAAGGGTAGGAGCAAACTACACAGGAAAAAATGTGAACTGTGGGAACAATACATACGCAGAGGAATGAGGTTTAAAAGAAGGCAAGACTTAAATCAGTTATGTAATGTTTGACTGAAAATGATTGGGTAGATTATAAGTGATGTATAATGTTTGCAACTGGGAGTGTGTCAGTATGGTCTGTGATGTAAAATGTTTGCAACTGGGATTGTATCGGTGTGGTTAATCTTCATTTATATAAATGAATGACTGCTTATGTCATAAGTGATGGTTTAATAAAGATGTTTCTTGTTTAAAAAAGGGGGCAGGAAATGAATAATTTATGTAATGTCACTTATAGGATATATAGCAATATATGTGAAGTATAATGTTTAATTTAATACAATTTGATTACTTTTGTATAAATGTAAATTTGCCTATGTCACAAGTGATAATTCAATAAAAGTGTTAAAAAAAATAAACAGAAGTTCTTGGCAGACCCTGCAAACTGCAGAGCTCAATTAAAGTAGATAGCATAACAAACTGCTAATGGCAAGCATTGCTGTGTCCTTACACCTCCAGCTGTGTACTGAAGGCCTTGGATATACAGTGGTACCATTCAGACAGACAACAGTAAGACCTGAAATTAATGAAGCAATTAAAGCCAAATGACCAGGACATAGGGAAATGGCAAGTTGTTTATCTTTATTACAACCATTACAAAAAGTGAGGTGATGTGAGACTAGCATTAGGCAACAGTCAATATTAATGTGCTTTGCACCTGGGGAAAGACAGGAAATTGTATTTCCATACAAAAATGCATTCTGCAAAATAAATTATTAAAATCAGGTTGGCCGTGTAGCTAGAAATAAATATGTTAATTAACTAAAAGCTTGAACTAATCTTCTAACAGTTTCACAAAAGGGGATGTAGAACATTATTAAACATTTTACATTTTTCCATTTGAACTATATATGTAGAAATTGTTTTCCCCACTGGTCCTATACTATTGGGAGAACAAAGAAATTTTTTTCAACTATCTTATTACATAAGAAATCATTATAACACCCAGAAACATTATGTCCTTTATATTCTGAAAGCTTACCATAAGAATTCTGAAATATATGCAGTGATACTGGAGTAAATTCCTAGGATGTGGAATAACAAACCCTACCTATGTCTGTCCGTACCCTGTCCAACACCAACTACATGAAATGTAAGCACAGCTACTTTTATCAGAAACTGCAGACTATAAAGACTATAATAAAGCTTAGCAATGCATAAGAACATTCTGAAACAGAACTTAATGAAACAAAAAATACTTGTATTTTGTTCACTGAAAAAAAGCTACTTTGGCACATATCTTACATGATGTAATTGTGTACACACATGCATATCATGTAGCATGGCTGTTATATGCATGTGAGATGGCTGATGCCCCCTCAATCCTTACCAAGACTAGTAAACAAATGGGGGGAAGAGGGGTGCAGCAGTCTTCTTCAGATGCACTTCACAGCATAGTTTGGTTCACAGTAAGTTTACTCACAGTTAGTATCAGTAACAGCTCTTCTCACCTGCACTTAACGGCAACAGTTTTGCTTCCCAAAACTGTATTGAACTGTTACTGATAAGTGCTCATAGAAAACAGAATGCAGTATAGAAAATACGCTGAAATAAACTGTATCTGTATTAACTGTACATTAGATATGTTCCTGAAATTATCAATACCCATCATCAGTGCTGTCACTGATAGGGAACAATATTGCCAAACATAAAGTCCTCACACAAACCTGAGGTGAATAATAACGGGGTTATTCTGCTCCACTCTCCATATACATGCCTGATTATGTATTCCATCATCTTCTCTTTTAGGTAAGTAATGTGTTTGTGAGTTACTTGATGCAGCTAAAAATAACTAAGTAAAATATTTCGGGAACAGGATTCTAAAACAATTCACCCTCAAGATGAGATGCTGCACTGAAGTTGCAGATATTTATAAGTTCTTCTAAAAGTTGACCTACAGGCACAAAATGTAAACAAAACTATGCACAAGTATTTGCAAGCATTCTGTGTCCTTGGTGTGATACCCAAAGGATGTTTAGCTAAGTAAGTATATAAAAGCTAAACAATAGAGAAAGCAAAGAATGACTATGACTGCTAACGTACAGTACACACGTTGGTTTATGTCTTCCAGATGACAGTGGGTACCCTTTGGAACGACTACTGCACCTAACCCCAATTATCATTTGTCTGCAGGGCAGAAGACTCATACAGTAAAACACACATATTGATGGAGAATTTGACTGAGCATGTGTTTTGGTCGCCGAACTTCTAATTCAGATGTCTGAATAGCTTTGGGGGGGTGTTGTGCCATACCTGCCCAAGACAACATCTTATTTGGTTACAGTCTCTGTCCCTGTCCAGGGTGCTTGGGCTCTATCATCTTAGCCCCTGTCATGTGATCAAAACAACAGCAGAACAATGATAACGGTAACAAGAAATATGATGAAACGTCACTTTAACATCATGTGCAAAGTCTGAATGTACAATATATGCCGGGGTACAAGGCAATGATGGGTAGAAAAGTAAGCACCATGATATGTTACACATATACACCACAACGATAAGTATAATGTCGATACAGTGACCGTAGCCATGACATTATCTCCTTAGGGCATGCCAATATGTACATATCCGAACACCTGTGGCATCAGCTTTAACTATTAGTTTTATTATAAAACAGCAGTCACATATGGGACAACTGTCATGATCTACACATGTACCAGGTCACATGAAGGACAGGTACAGGCAATTACAAACTGTAGAAAAAAACAGACATGCACAAGAGACTAGTCAGGTAACCTACATTTTACCACAATCCTGGGGTTCTTCAAGAAGATGGGCAACCCTTAACATGTCCCAAGCTGCTAACAGGGTTGGTGCTTTCACTATTATCAGTCTCTTGTCAGACACGCGTGGCTTGGTTCAGGTTTACAGTGTGTGAGAGGGGTATGAAAGTATGTAATCTAGATCCTGAGGGCTGGAATCACTGTGGAGTATATGGGGACAGTAGGAGAACAACTGGAATAGAAACCATGGGGTGACTCATTTTCCTGGTTCATCAATAGCAACAAGTTGTGGTGTCCTGTGGCCATGATCATACACACCTAGTCTACATCTATGGCAGACATGTATGCATGAGCCAAATCATGACCAGTGCCTGCCAAAACTGAGAGCTGCTGCTGCTCATGCTGCTGATGCTGAGAGGTGACCTGTGCCTGGCTTACAGAGCAGTCTTGAACCTTGCCCTTATGGAAATGCTGCACATTCACAAATCAAATGGGACAATTCACTCCAACCTCACTCCAGGGATCTTAACCTAGCCTGTGACATCAACAGAATGTGCTGGAGAGACAGATACATCTCCCAGCAATTGCCGCTCCTCTGGAATAAGCTCCCACTCCATGTAAAGCAGAGCTCCGTAATGACCCTACTCAAGGACAACCTTGACAACTGGATGGGTGACCATAAATTCACCCCAGGAGTGGCACCTATGTCACTCATGGACAGGGGCAGTCGGTGCTGATCACAGAATCCCTCTGCTAACAATGACCATCTAACTATGGTCAGTAAAGGTACTTAGGTTATTACACAGCTAGGCTTGTAAAGGCCCTAGCGCCATTAGCCTAGTAACTTGCTATGAACCCATGAATGTATGGTTCATGTCTATTCAGAAAGCCCTTTGATGCATTTCCTTGTCAGCTGTTCTGTCACGCCATAAGTTCAACATGACAACTTTCAGTCCCATAATGCTTGGCTGTAAGCATGTGTGGCACACCATGTAAGGTTCTAATAAAGTTTGTATAGATACCCATGATCTACTTGCAGATTCACTCACAGAGCTGCACCAGCAGAGATGCATGCAATGGTAGCTCACTTATCCATGGTAGTCTCGGGTCCCCATACCTGCTATTATCCTATAACTGTTTCTGTCTGGCTTCTACTGGCTTATCACTTTCTGCAGAGGAGCATTTTATTGTACTGATACATCTTATCCAGAATCTGGATCCATATGTTCCTTTCCAGTGAGGTCACTGGATACATCGTTCACCTACAGGTCTATACTCTAAAAACTTGTGTAGTTTGTCACACACATGGTATATGGGTGACAGTGGACAATACAGATGTGTCTGTCACCAGAACCCTGTGTGTCAGGGTGTGCACTCCATGTATGCACTACACCATCCCTGTCTGGATCCAACATCAGTGTCTCTACCAACTCAGAGCCATCAGTAACTATCAGGGAGACAGATATCTGGTCATTATCACTGGCAACAGCTGCTGTATTGGATGCTGGTCAGTATATAATTAGGCTCTCTGTGAAAAAAAGCCATAATATGTAAAAGTCTGTCATGTATCGTAGCAATATGTGTAGAATGTCACATACAGGGGTGTTTAAGAGATGTGCATAATATTATATATCTATCTCTCTGCACTAATTGTCTTTTTTTTAATTTCTCCAAGTCTTTTGGGTTTCTAATACCATTATGATAATGGACCCCATTCCTAAATCAAAGTATGATTAAAGTTCATGAAATTAGGATTATTTCAATCTTTGATGTTAGCCAGAATTGCTCTTCGCAGCACTCACAATGTGCCCAGTAATGACTCCTTCTGCAATTCGAGTTACATGTAATCGGTAACATATCTAAGTACAATTGTAAATTCTTTTTCATAAGACCCATTGCTCCTACTACTATTGGAACTGTCTGGGTATTCTTCTTCCACATTGCCCTCATTTCTGCCTGCAAGCCCTGCCTGATATTTTATGATTTTGTGTCTCTGTATGTTAGACACTGTAATCACTGGGTGTAGCAATTTCAGTGATCAATGTTACTTTTGTCTTCTTTTCATGGACTAGTATATCTGGTTTTCTCACATCTATTTTTCAAACTGTTGGTAAATAGTGATCCATGTGATATAAACTCCACCATTTTCTATAATGCTCCGTGGCTCGTTTTCAGTGTTTTTTGGCTACTTCAGTATTATAATGTTTCCACAATCCTCAGTGCAACAGTCTTGCCATATTATTATGCCTTTCAGTATACAGTCCTTCTGCCATTAATATATCACAAACAGCAACAAGGTGTGTGAATTTTTCCAATTCAGTTTTACAAAACCTACATTTGTCTGTTTCTACTACATGTTGAATGGACTTTGTAAACCAATGTGTACATAGTCCACTATCCTGGGCTGCCAATATTAATTTTTCATCATTTGGTTTAAATTCTCCTCTCCTTAACCATTCCTACTTTCAATCCTAATCAACATGAGGTTCCTCCAAGAGTTCTATACTAGTAACTATATTTATACATTTTCTACATTTCCATGCCTTCTCATCTGATCCTTCACCTTAAATTCTTTGTTTTTTGGCACATTCAGTTGATTTTTATCTAATTCTGATTTGATTCCATTTCCCACTTGACACCGATATGCTTCTGCTAAACTAAGCAGGGAAGTCATCTTAGACTTATTCTCCTCATGTTTTAAAACGTTTACTACATTTGGGTCTTTTAAATTCAGCAGATATGCATGCAGTCCTACGATTGCAGATCTGTACATGTCATCAATTTGAGGAGGCCCTTACCTCCTTCAGAACGGGGAATATATAATATTGGTATAACTGATTTTTAATAAATCATTTGATAAGCATGAGGCATTCTTCTTATTTTTCTATCCAACCAATCCAACACCTTTTGGGGTCGGTCAGTCACTCCAGAACTGTAAGTTAGGACAGGAAGAGAAAATTGATTTATAACTTGGACTTTGTTCCTAGATGTCAACACTGTTTTCAGTATTAATTTTAGCCTTCTAAAACATTCCTTACATAGTTTTATTTGCATTTGTTCATGTTTTATTGTTGATCCTTCATCAATTCCCAAATATTTATACATTCCCTCTTGCTCAAGTTATTTTATATCACATTCCTGTCCCAAACGGAGTTTTTCTTTGTGCTACAGCTTTCCTGCTTTAAAGGTTGCTCTTGCACATTTATCAAGACCAAATGACATTCTTGTATCATCTGACAAAGTTTTGACCACTTGCAGTTGTACTTTTAGTTTCTCATCTCATGAGCTATATAGTTTTAAATCATCCACAAAATGAAGATGCGCTAACTGAACATGTGACATTTCTGATGGACATGGAATGATATGCAAACAGGTGCTCATTCATATGCTTGTGTCACCAAGTTATTATATACAGTAACGCTAACACAAAAGCATACCTACTACCTCCTATTCATCTACTGGAGAGCCTGATCCTGACTGCCTGAATCTGGGGTAGATGCACATAACAATAGCCACACATGGGACAGTCCCAAAATATAGCTTATTGTACATAATGCACGCATCAAATCTCATATATTAATGCACACCCAAATGAACAGGAGAGTTCTATCTTTATTGCTACTGCCTTGGATCCTACAAATTGGCCATTATTACCTAGATCTCAGTGTCTGCGTGGGGGCTATATGTTGGTTCCCCCCACCCCTGTGCCATGTCTGGTGACCTTGATGTCTCTAACCCATTGCCGTATCCAGTCATATATGAGTTTGCACTGGAGATTGCAATCCTGCACTGTCTAAGTATGACTCTCCAGTCCATCTATTATACAGACTATTGCCTTCCTTATGTAATTCCATTGTTTCTGCTATCAGTCCTTCCCATGAGTGCCGGGCTATGCTGCCTGAGTGCTTTCTGGTGTACCTCATTCTCTGCCAAGGAAAATTGTCTTCACAGAGACAATGCTGGATTAAAATCCTAAGTAAAAGTGGACATCTGTACAGATAACAAAAGGAGCATAGTCCCGACTCAGCATAACAGTGTTTAGATAAACAAGCTTTTGCACATCTATTAAGGCAACTTCAATGTGGAACACACAACTTAAGTTGTATATCTGGACTCTATCCATGCTCCAACTGAGCATGCACAATACAGCTTTAATGCATCTAAGAGGAGGACCCAAGGTTTCTATTCTACATGTTCTCCTGCTGTTCCCATGTAATACACTCATGGGAGTCCTTGTTATGTATAATTTGCCAAATTCATAATATCCATTAACAACTGTATAATTTTGTTTTGTTTGCTTTGTTTTGTTTTTGTCCCCAGTGCCTGCCAATCATCTGCCCCATAAATAACGTGTATGGCCTATTCTTACTATATGATGCCACTGGAAATGTCATTGATAGTAATCAAATAATTATAATTTTACTAATCAAGATATAGAGATCTCTTTAGAGGTGATGAGGAGATTTTATGGGTCTTGGTTAACGTGTTACCGACACACAGAATCAAATGGAATGTATAACCTTCCCTTATCTGTGGAGAGCAATACATGTATATCTCCTTCCATACTGGCTAAAGGAACAGTTCAGAGATCACCTCTAGATGCACTGCATATTTCACAGATCTCAGCCTCTGGATTATTCAACAAGTTCCTTAGTATAATGTTTCTACTTATGAATGATCATATGTGGTACACAGCATGAGAGTGCTAACACCATGTGTACCTTCTACAACACTCTGTGCCTCCCTGAGGTAGTAGTGGGTGCCATAAACTGCACACATGTAGCACTATCAGGTCCACCTTGTCAACAGCCACTAAGATTTGTGAACCGGAAGGGCTACCATTCCATGAACTGCCACATAAGATGTAAATACGTGAAATCATAAGCAGTGTGTCCACACAACACTCTGACAGTTTACATGATAGCTGGCATGCATCTTATCTGTACTGTCACTTCCTGTATATAATACACAAATTCAAGGGGGTCATTTAGCTGCCCAATGCAGGGACATATGGCGGCATATCTAGTATGGCCATAAGTAGTAAACACCCTGCCCTCATCTTTACTCTGTGCATTTGACAGTGAGTAATCACTGGAACCCTAGCTTATAACACCAGTACAGAACCTCCATAGTATGACTGAATACCAGTATAACACTGTGCATGAGCAAATCTGCAATACCATAGAGCATGCATCTGGACTACTCAAAGCCTGCTTCTGGGGTCTCAACTTGTCTGGAGGGGAACTTCAATATCGTCTAGACACAGGCCTCCATGATGTTTTTGGCATGTTGCATGCTTCAAAATATGGTGGTGAGGAGATACAATGTGCAGCCCTAAGATACAGGTATAGTTGGAATGCAAACACACACACATACACATTGCCGGCTGAAAAGTGCTTAACAACATTATCCAACAAGAATGAGATTGAATGGAAACAACTAGCATCCACACACTGACCCTCGCCAGATAGTAAATGATGCAGTATACAGCAGAACAAGCAAATTTGTATAGACCATGACGGGTAAAAAGTGACAGTAAGATGTCATGCAGATAAAAAGAAAATGAAGCATGTAATGTTAATATCAGTCTAGGCTAGTTAGCCCATGATCAAGCCACTACATCAGACATTCTCACATTTATTTCACAGGAGGAAGGGAGAGGTGGTTCAAAGTCACCATTATGTGCCCGGGTGGCTAGAGACACAATGCCGTATGTTTCTTTACACACACTGGCTAGGGGGAGCATATCACTGGAGTCTGAGATGGAGGTCTTGAGATTGCAGGCATTCTGCATATTGTGTTAATGTTCTCCTGTAATGGGGTTATGAATTCTGTGTCATATTCAGCTTCCATCTGAGATGTGTATTGGGTGTACCTATATGACTGTAATGTGAATTCACTTAGTCTGGCTTGTTGCATTGAAAAGGATGCTGTGTGACTGCAGCACTCTGATCTGGAAGATATCTGCATATGAGGAGTCCTGCCAATAGACAGTGAAAATCATGGCCTTCCACAATGAGGGGTGATGGAGCATGGCACATGCCCAGATGCAGGTGAGCATTATGAATCCTGTGATGGCTCCCTACATGACTCCCTAGGTATGTACCCTTTCACAACCTCAGATAAAAGTGCTGGTGAGTGTAGTGATGGTGACACTGGCAATTGTTCACATGACCATTTACATGGAAATATTGTGTGGCACCAGAGACCTCAGTAAACTATTCATTACTGTGCCTCTGGCATAAAAGTTCTCATGGATATCCCACAATACAGAAATGAGGTCCAGGCTGGACTAGGTTGCAGCTAACAATGCTTGTAAGATATGTGGCACATCTACTGATTGAGCCTGAGTGGTGTCCAGTTGTCAGGGGTAACAAGAGATGTTATGTAATGATATCAGATACACCTGCAATGCTGAAATAGGGTGGGTATGCCCATTTCGGACACAGTCCATGAATCTGTTGCAGTTGCCACAGAACGAGCTTGGCTGGTTGAAGGAGCCATGGGGATACCTCCCCCCTTGAAGATGGTGAGTACTCACACTGTATAGCTTTGTGTTTTTGTGAGGCTAAAACCACAAGGTTAGCATAATGGTTAAAGTGTTTACCTTACAAACACAAGGTACAGGGTTTGATTCTCACATGAGGAAACCAGCTAGACTTAAAAGAGCCCACAAGGGTAGTTAGCTTAGGACCTACCTATGATGATGATAACATATTTGACCTGTATTGAAGAGAAAATGCCCACCAAGGATGTAGAAAGACAGTATAACTGTGTCATCAGACTGCAACTCAAGTATTTTGCCTCTAATTATCATCATTAGACCCAGTACAGAAGTGACCATCAGCCTTTTGTTGTGCCCCATTATCTACAGGTGTCATCATAGTTGTGCTCTGCCCTGTGAATACTTAACAAAGCACAGACTAGAATGCGCATGCTTACCTATGCAAAAACTGTGCCCCTGTGGCATGCAAACTAAGTACATCAGTGGAAGATCTACCATACAATCCCAATATGCCTCTGTTACCAACCAGACATGGCCAGATACCTAACGTACCTAAAACAATACATAGTCAATATTTGTTGCAGTCAGCCCTGCAGTACCTATGAGCAGTGCAAATGTGTAATAATTTCCTGTAAGAGATGCTAACCTGGTGCATCACCCAAGACACTTGGGGGTGGGTCTATCTCTATGTCAGTGTTCTCTCCTCCAGGGATAATCCAGGAACCCCTGTCCCGTTGCAGGGACACCAAAAACTTCTCTGAGTCTGTCATCCTCTTAGTTCCAGATACTGCCCTGTGGCCAACCACTCCACTACTATATAACTCATTAACAGCTAGACAGAGCATAATTTCACACCTCCTGACACCTACAGACTTCCTAGCTGGAGAGCTGTCATATGGGATAAATTCTTTGAAGCGAATGCAGTTTTGCAACTTACTTATAATCAAATGTATATATCTTGAAATATGTAAAAGATACAGAGACATTTAAAATATGAAAATGCTACAGATCAACCCCCTTTTTACAGTGGTGATATTAATATGTCAGCTGACCATAATGGTGATTTTTATATTGAACAGCTGATTAGATAATACATAAATTTAATTATACAAACAACTATTATCTCTCTAACTATAGTAGATAGACCCAAACTGGTCATGCAGATATGATTTTCATATTGCTGCAACTCAGTTTAGTAGATGTCACACCATTTTTGAGATATTTGTATAATTATGATTTGTACACATATCTGCATATTTAATGGAAACATAAATGTAAATATCTGTAAAATAGTGCTAATTAGACCCCAGCTATCACGTCAGAGTTTTTCCATCACTGTGTATTATTGCATTTGCAACCATGGAGTACCATATACACACCTTTTGGTGCAAGTTATTAATATAATTATTAACATATAGCATATTCTCATAATATTTATCAACAATAACACGTTTTATTTGGTATTATGCAATCCATTTGGCTGAGGAGCCATTCCTGACATCTGTTGTGAATGGGCATGTGTGTTTCACAATGCCTCTAGATGATATTTATGAATATATACTTATTTTATTACCTAAATAAGTATAAATATCTGGTAGGTGGTAATATGCAGACAGCAGGTAACAGAGACGACCTGTGCAGCATTATACAAGCTTTTATTTAGTACTATAAGTACCGTACATACTCTATCCAGGCCAAGTTATTAATGGAAATATCAGTATGCCCCATATTCATAATTTAGCTTAAAAAGAAATCACTCTTTCTCATTTTCACTTACTGACCACTGCAATTGCATTTCCACCCATTCCTGACCTGTGTGCGCAGGGTAGCCCACAGGATATTTTTCAAGGGGGTGCAAACCCAGAGCCTCCCCACTCATCACCCCACACACACACACAGTCACTCCAGTGTCCTATTACTTGGCTATCTCTCCCCATTTACCATAAACATTGTTCAAAACTCTCAGTGTGCATATTGTTTTATGCTTTACTTCTACAATTACTACAGATATTTGGATTTAATTTATAACTGTTATTTCAAATTCTACAGCACAAACACTGATAAATGTTTGCTAAACAAAGCAATAGTCTTACAATGAAAACAGACTTAGCATTAAAACCTCTGCTTTTGAAACTCACATTCACTGATAGCATTGAAACCCACATTCAAAGAAAATGCATCTGGCCAGTGGCGGGTTAAGTTTACCTTTGGACTGTTTTCACATCATAGGCCCCCTTGCACACATTTTTAGGACCATGCAAAAGTTCTTTGATTCACCTTCCAGACTGTATTAATTATAATATATAATAATTGAATTATATCCCTTGTATAATACAGCACCACTTGTTAGAGTGTGTTTTAAATGCATAGTTTTGAACATTTTTTCCAGTAAACAATGAAACAAAGCATATGAACCAATAATGACAAACTGCCCGGTTCAGTACATTTCAACCATAAAAGGCCACTCAAACTTCTGTCATTACAATCCACCAATATCAGTCAATATGCACAGTCTCTACAGAAGTAAAAGTCATCTAAATAATTCCACATTAAAGAGATCCGAAACTAATGAAGAGGTTGTTGCTAGAAAACAACTTTATATTTCAGTGTTTCATCTACAAATTAATTGTCTGCTGCCCTTGAAGAATAAATTGCCTATGTTACATAAAAAAGTGGTAAGCTGGTATATTGCAATAGGGAATGGGTGGCAAGCCGAAAAATAGGTTCATAAGGTACTAGGCATCTCATCTAAAGGAGGACATATTCAGCACTGCAGCACCTCCATCATATTAAAATACAAATCTACATGTTGTGGGAGTAGAACCTACAGCTCTCTGCATCAAGCTACAAGTATGTTCCGTGCTGAGCTACTAACACTACTTTAAAATGCTATACCACAATAGTGATACCCTTTGCTAAACAAAACAGTTGCACATTTTAAGCAGACTTAGCATGAACAGCAGTAAACTTCTCTTCCCTTGAAGCTCACAACTCCTGGAAAATGCACTTGAAAATAAAGTGCACCTGCTAACTCTAACTAGGGCATTTCACTCTCTCATACACACACACATGCACACCTCAACCTCTTAGTGCAAGATATCTGGGCAAAACCTAAATAAATAGGGACAGGTTATAAATATTGCTCTCATGAACTTAGAAAATTGCTAACAGGATTTGTGTTAATATGCATTTTTCTAAAGGATAGGACGTCTAAAACTCAAATGTCTGTCATTATTTAGCAACTTCAATCCGTTTTAGGAGGAATATGGGACAAAAATCTGGACATTCTGCAAAAATCTGGACAGCTGAGGGATATGCTACCTGCCTCTTATACACACACACACACACACACACACACACACACACACACACACACACACACACACACACACCCCATAAATCTCAATCTCTTCAGCAAAAGAAATCTGGACAAAGCCTGTTATAATTTTGAGGACAAAGGCCCAAAACTAGTGACACATTTAGAAAGTTGCTAGAATAAGAGGATTTGTGTTAGAATGCATTCTCTGAATGATATGAAGCCTGAAACTCAAATGCATATCATTATTTAGTAACTTTAATCCTTAGTTCATCTCAGTGATTTGTCAAAAAAGCAGAATTTTTATGAGGAACAGACCAAAAATATAAGGCAAAAATATGGACATTATGTGAAAATCTGTCCAATTGAAAGGTATGACACAGACATACACCCCCTACCTCCTTAGAAAGTGGATAGAACAGAAGTTTTTCATTAGCATGCATTGTACGAAGGTTATGAAGTCTAAAGATGAAATGTCTGCCATTATTTTCTGACTTTAGTCCTCAATGATTTGCCAGAAAAACACAATTTTATGAGAAACAACCTGAAAATAGTAGGCAAAAATCTGGGTACTTACGTATTAATACAATCAGGACTTTGTCAACCAAGTACAAGCAGACATGTTTCCATCGCCAAAGTACAACCTGGTTGGGTTAATACACTCTGCACAGCACATCTCTATCATTAAACTTCGCAGGGGGATAAACCTAGGACTCAAACTGAGGATTACCAGATTTGACAGATCTAGCAATGTAACCATACAAACTGCTCTGTAATTTCATGTATTCATTTAATTAAATATTAACTCATGTAATACCTGCTCTGCAGTTATGAAACAAATAAAACCTAATTAATCATTAATGTATTTCTACTCTAAACTGTATAATGCATGACTACAATGCTCACAAGGCTAGTGCAGTATGTTGTAAGCAACAAGCATCAAAGAATAGTGGGATACAACATGCGCCCCATCCTAAAATAAGACTAGCACCTAAAGCTCATATGTTTGCACAGAGTACAGGCCAGAATGTGAAGAAATGCTAAGTTGAAACATTCTGTATTATGTCAGCAATGTTCCTGACAAACAAAACAGAAAAAACACATTTCAAGTTCTGACTACTACATCGACCAGTAAATGTCGCCATCAGTAAAGCTAGCAACTGTAACTGTAGCGACGAGTCAGGGCACGCTAGTTTACACAACACACTGTGGGCTTTGTCTTGTACTGTGTACATTGCTCCTGATTATTAAATAAGAGTAAAGAAATTCACAAGACTGCATCATTACCTCAAAGTAAAAATCTTAAAATGCTAAGTGTAATGAATATCAGTCCGAGAGTACTTGGTTGACAACTCGGGATAATTACGAGCTATGAACT